>NW_008624816.1:601-5332 GCF_000691845.1 Merops nubicus | reverse complement strand
CCTACAGCAATTCATTGACTTTGAGGCCTAGGAGAAGAGCAGCTGCTTTTACCCAGCACCCAAGACTGAGATCAGGACGTTGAGACCTTGCGTATCTCTAGCATACTTTAAAGCAGACCTGTCAAGTCACATTATTTGCCATGGCACCCAAAAGCTGACCTCTCTCAAGTGCTGAGGAGTACTGCAAAATAAGCCAGATGGTAGATTTTATGCTGTGACATCCCTCTGACACAGAGAGGAATCTGAGTCTGCAAATTTTTGTCTCTTTCATAATGAGTTATTTCCAAAACAGCAACAAGTCCACTTCCATGGGATATAAATTATGCTTGGAGAGGGAAGGGGATGTTCATGCAAAACAGAGGCATCAGTAAATTAAGGCTGTTCAGAAATGGTATGCACTTTCCCTTCTGGCACCTCTCTTATCTTGCAAAAAACATGACAGCAGTTTATACTGGATCTCTAACTACAGGGTACTTACACATACACTTCACCAGCATTGAGTCAAGAATGTATTTTACCATAGCAAATAAATGACTTAAAAAGTAAGCACTGGAGACATGCTGACAACAGGTCAAGAAGCATCAGTGCTATGAAGTCTGAATAAACTGCTATCGTGAGTACAAAAGACCTTGCGGGTACCAGATATGGGTCCTTGCTGTCCCACATGATCATATATTCTCACTAAGTATGCACAAAGGTCCCAAACACTTAAAAGGTAAAAGTCACACCACTTAACTAGTTTTCCTCCGCAGACATTGAACTTCCCTAGATCACATTTTTGAAACAGTCCCAACCAGATTACATTGGCACAGACTTTCAAACTCAAGAGCTGCTTCAGTTATAATATGTTGAATAGTCTGTTTCATTAGGTGGAGTCTGTTTCATTAGGTGGCAGCATGGTCTAGCTTTAAAAGATCTCAGAAGGAAAACTGTGCCATGATAGTCCTTTGGACAGGCTGTTCGTTTAAGCTCTGCTGCCCAGATTTCAAATGTAGGCATTTAAAAGAACAGCAAAACTTAACACATAAGGGTATAAGCACAAGCCAAGCATCCACTTCTGGACATGAATTCATATATGCAATGGCCAAAATTTGAAAGGAATCAGTTTATACAGTGCTATATTGTGTCACAGCCAGAAGGCAAGGATTCTTCCTTCTTCATACTTAAGGTAACTACTTAAAGACACTACATTTTCCTAGAAGTAGTGCCATCATTCCACCTCCTTTCCCGCTATCAAAAAGACAACAAAATATATTCAAACTATATTCCACCAATTTCCTAATACACAGACCAGAACCTCTAATTCCTGAAGCCCTGCTATCAATGATCCACATCTGTAAAAAAACAAAAGTGTAATTCTTTGTCACTTTATGCCAGTACAACATTAAAGAACAAGAACATAGGGTGGGTACGTTATTTTTAAATCAACTCGGAAGTCAAAAAGGATGTTCATCTACTTATTTCATTCTGCAGGCACTTTATACCTTTCTATATTAAATGGACCTTCCAGTCAATGCTCAACTTCTAATTCAAGTATCCTTCCCAGAAACAGCAGTAAGGAAAAACGAATTTAAGCCTTTCTTACTGCAAATCCTGCATACATACTGTACAAAAAGCATGTTACTACAGGTTACCTTCAACAGTTCTGCAAAACAGTGCCTCAGCTGGAAGATCTTAAAATGTTCAGACTCTGCGTAATGGGTAATGTAAAAGCTCTTTTACACTAGGCAAAGACACCATAGGAGGCCTAGTTGCCTAAGGCTAGTGGTAGCTGTAGCTGCAGCAGACTTTAATATTTTTCTAGACATTAACACATTGGTTTGAGACTCATGACTGCAGAATTTCATTTCACTATACCAAAGCTCTGGAGCCTGATGTTGCAAAGACTTCTACAAAGCCAGTGCAGAGGAAGCCTAGAAAAGTTAAGTCACAAAGTTAAAGTAAAAAATCTACAAGTCACTTTAGATACAAGAAGATTAAACTACTAACAGACAGGCTTGAAACAGATAAGTCAGGTGTTAAGATTAAAATTTGTGGTATTTTTCATTAGCATAAAATCAGAATTTACTTTTGTTTTTAATTGAGATCTAAAAAAGACCCAGTACAAAAAAGATTAAGCAGAATGCTGCCATATCCACCATACTAAATCCAGACATAAAGCCTCCCTTTCCTCCTAGATCTGCAGACAATGACAGCAGCTCTCATTCAAAGCCATATGATGACTTGATCTAGTTTTAGAAATTTAGCTAAAAATGTTTAGGCACAGAAAGTGCTTCAACACAGAAAGGTTCACAAGTAGCAGAGGCTGTCCTCACAATAAAGACATCCCATATGGTAACTATTTTTAGACTGTTAAGTATCAGAGGTTAGAGAGAGAAACCACATGGGTGTCTCTAAACTACCAGCTTCTCAGCTGATTTTTATCTTTGCATAAATAAAAGCCAAGTTGGAATAATTTTTAGAACTAACATAGCTTTAACTCAAAAACTGTTCCCTTCAAAGCATATTATATTCCATAACTGAACATTCTTTCTAGTAAGGATCTGAAAGGAAAGCAAGCCTGCAACTTTTGAGAAAAATACCTAGAGCATTCAAAGCAGATCAGAGGAGTTATATTTAAGCTGGTTCTAATTCAGTGCAGCTGCATCTAATGAAGCACAAAGAAAAGCTTATTACAACAATAAAAGTGACACAGCTCAGAGCTCAGTGGCTGAACACTCCAAATTTCCAGCATCCTTCAGTTGGCTGTTCAGCATCAGTTACTGAATCCATGCTGTAGCTTAGCATGTAAAACCACCACAGACAACTCTCCCTAATTTGTAATCTCCTGGTACATTATCAAGGAGGTACCAGACAGGGTCTGCTATCTGATATGTTCCAATGGTTGCCGGCAGGGATGCTGTCTGCATTCCTCAGTCTCTGAAGTACACACCTGCTTTAAACATTGAAAAACAGAAGTCTCTTGTAAAGAGAACTCACAGATTTTGACATAGGTCACACAGCCACACCGAAATCAGGTGAACAACCCAAGCTGCCCATGGAATCTGCAAGCTCATTTTCCCAACATGTGATTATGTGTGATATAAGAATACCATACCATGACAACTCAGCCACATATAATTTGAAAACAGATCCATGAATTAGTTCTACACACAAAAAAAATGATTTAGGGATGCCCATACAGAATCATATAAACACCTCATTTAAAATGAACATAAGTTTATGGTGCACATCAAGCCTCAATGACACTGATGAACTTGGACTCAAGACTGTGGAATATGGTCAGTTCTTTCCACAAAGCACTTCTCAAAGCTCATCTTGAGTAGTTTATTGGTAAGAACTGGAAGTCATCAACTGCTCTTTGATACAGTAGTCTGTGTTTATGAAGGTCACTGTTAAAAACCAGGGTTGCATCAGGAAGTTCCCTGTATTCTCCTCCAAAATTCTAGAAGCAGTTATTCAGCCTTACAGAACACTTATGATCTCCAGTGTCTCACAAGTCATTTGACTGCAAGTTATTGAGTCACAAACAGAATAACATATGAATACATAAAGCTAAACACATACTAAGCAATCAAAAGTTTTCAAGATTCAGGTATATGCATTTACTTTTTTTTTCTTGTGTCTGAAAGGGGAGAGAGGAAGGGAGGCAAGTGGTGCATAAGAACCTTCAGGAACTACTCAGTGTTTTCAGCTTTGACAAAGACTGATCCATACCAGGTGCTTCAATAAGCACTGTCTATACAGAAAATCAGTAAGATTAAAGGTCTTCCTTCCATCTCTGGTAACCAGAAAGCAACACACGGAATACAAGGAAATTCACTAATTTGCTCTTGACAGCTGCACTCCTTGTTTCACATAAGCATCTAACATATGAAAAGATGCACAGAGCTACTGGAGAAACACAGGATGAGGGAGGGACAAAAGGCATTTCGTTCCAGGAGGTTTAACAATAAACTACTTTTTCTTTGTGCTACAGAGAGCTTTGACTAACAACGGAGAAGCTCAAAGAAACTAAGTGATTAAGTCAGCACCCTTGAATAAACCCTTCAGAAGTCAGGTAAACCTCAAGGAAGAGTTAGATCAGCCACACACCAAGCTGTAACACACAACAGCAGTGCCTTTAAATATGCTTCCAGTGGAAGAGACACTAAGAAGAATGTCAGAACTAAGTATGCTCAAGCAGTACAACCTACAATTAATATAGTTTCCCCTAGAAGTGCTCTTGTGTTTCTCTTCCCTTTTGATTTTTTCACACAGCACCAAAAGCATGTTATGTTCTATTCACCCAGAAATCAAAAAAGAATCTGTGAGCACTACCTGTTCAATGAAGCACTTCCTCATAGTTGATTTACAACACAGGTAGCAAGTATTTCTTCTCTGACCACCTTCCATAGGCTCCCCAAACCAGCAGAAACAGTGATGAATGGGAAACAGTCCTTCAGCAGTAAATCTGAAACTAATATAAAATTCTAGAGAAAAAAACAGATCATAAAACCTATCCTTAGTTCCAATATTTAAAAAAAAAAAAAACACAGTATGCCGTGCAGGTCTCCCAACTGTCAAACCAGTCTGTTACTTTCTAATTTGCTTATGCAAAGTACAGATGGTTACATTTCTCTACAGAATCCACTACAGTAAGTGGATTAGCTATACAGACTAACAATATTAGCAAAACTCTTCTCTGAAGCACTAAGAAGAGGTAGGAATATGGGGGTGGATTTTTGCATT
>NW_008624816.1:0-558 GCF_000691845.1 Merops nubicus | reverse complement strand
GAGTAAGTGGTAAAAGTGACTCAGCTGGCTGAGAGAGCCCACTTGACAAGCAAGTGGAGAAAAGTGGCATCAATTGTTTGCAAGCCTATCACAATTGGATTACCTGACCCAGAATAAACTACAGAGTAAGCTGGCCTAGCAGATTCTGTTCACCTCAGGGAGCAATCTGCTTTTGGGACTGCTTGTTCCTTCTGGTTTCCAGCAAAGTTTGTGATTCAGTGATTCAACCGCACATAATCATGGCACCTTGGGAGTACATTATGGAGGGAAACTCTTAACTACTGCTGCCATGAAACCAACATCTTCACCTCATGAAGCTGTGCCCCCCCAAACAGTGGCACTGCACAGGACTGCAAAACAGGATTATTAGTCAAGTATTTCTAGCTAAAAACAGATGATCCTGAAAGTTTTTAAAAAAATTAACTGAAGACTCAACACCTTAGCATTTCATTATAAGTATTTACAAGAAGAAGATTCAAGAAGAGAATGATATCCCAAATCAAACCTGACAGTGTTAAACCTTGTGCACAAGGGGAGGAGA
This sequence comes from Merops nubicus, assembly GCF_000691845.1. Classification (NCBI taxonomy): domain Eukaryota; kingdom Metazoa; phylum Chordata; class Aves; order Coraciiformes; family Meropidae; genus Merops; species Merops nubicus. The sequence continues at coordinate 17 of NW_008624816.1, read as the reverse complement.
GTGACAGGGAATGGAAG
>NW_008624815.1:0-2079 GCF_000691845.1 Merops nubicus | reverse complement strand
CCTTGGCCTGGTTGACCCTCAGCCCATCAATCCATCCTGGCTAGATATCTCTGCTGAGCTTCCCAACCCTCCAGCAGATCAACACTCCCCAACTTGGTGTCATCTGCAAACAGTTTGAGGGTGCCTCGATCCCCTCATCTAGATCATTGATAAAGAGTTAAAAGAGAAACAGGCCCAAATACTGAGCCCTGGGGACACCACCTGAATCCTTGGAAGGGATACTGTCCCATCCTGTGCAGCAGGGACCTTCATACATCAAGGGAAGCACTCAAAGATGTGCAGTGGAGGCAGGGAAGAATGTGAGAACTGGGTGAAGAATCTCAGGTAGCAGTTATGGCCACGGATCCTGTATGCAGGTGATGTTCCTACCAACCTGTCACAGAGATAATGAGAGAAAGGTACCAGGGTCTGCAAGGGGCAGGGTGATGCAGGTCTGGCTGGGTGGGGAGGGATGCCTGGTGAGGCTGTGCTGGTTGGTGCTGTCCTAGGCAGGGGTGGCTTTCTCCTGGTCGGCCCCAAATCTTCATTAGAATTCTTAGAAAGCTGGTGAAACTGGTTTCCATTGAGAAACTTCCCTTCCCCTTGGCCAGCTGAGCTGTTCCACATCAGCACAGCAGTGCACTGTGTCCCCAGGCTGGTTTCTGAGCCTTGGGGAACACAGGAGGTGAGGAGAGTGGGATTAGATATTGGTGGCCTTGGGCTTGTTTGAGAATTTGTTGAAAACCACCCAACAAACCCCAGTAAGGGCAGATATGCAAATCCCAACACTGTGGTAGATCAAAAGACTTATTTTTACCCTGTCTCCTCACTCCTTTTCCTTCCCCTGGTAGGTGTCGTGGACCCAGGCGTTGAGGACTATAGTGAAGAACTGCTACAAGCAGCACGGGCGTGAGGACCTGCTGTATGCCTTTGAGGACCAGCAGACCCAGCAGCAGACCACCACCACCCACAGTATAGCCCACCTCGTGCCCTCCCAGACAGTGGTGCAGACCTTCAGTAACCCTGATGGCACCGTGTCCCTCATCCAGGTGAGTCCCACCCTCCTGCTGGCCCCTTCCCAGCACGGCCGGCTTGGCGTCGAGTTCCCTGGGTCAGGGGGGTGGTTTAGAGCAAGGTCCTTGTGGTAGCTCAACGTGTCCTTCAAGGATTTTGAGGGTTGGAGTACCTGAGAGAGAGTTGGGCTGGTTCAGCCTGGAGGAGAGAAGGCTCCAGGGAGACCTGCTGGGGGCTGCCAGGGGCCTGTCAGAAACCTGGGGACAGACTTTGGAGCAGGGGCTGTTGGGACAGGACAAGGGGAGATGGTTTGAAACTCAAAGAGGGAGATTTAGACTAGAGCGAAGGAAGAAATTTTGGAATCTGAGGGTGGTGAGCCCCTGTCCCAGGCTGCCCAGAGAGGTGGTCACTGCCCCATCCCTGGCACCATCCCAGGGGAGGTTGAGGGCTCTGAGCAACCTGCTCTAGTTGGGGCTGTCCCTGCTCCCTGCAGGGGGGTTGGACCAGATGACCCTGAAAGGTCCCTTCCATCCCATACTATTCAATAATTCAGATTTTTCTCTTTATCTCTCTGTCTTAGCCCACAGGCTCACTAGCCCAGTGCTCCCACACAGAGAACCAATCTCATCCTCTCCTCCCTACTCCCATCCCTTTTTCTGTTACAGCAGCAGAAGCATTTCTGCAGCTCTGTGGTCGAGCAGTTTGGGGATTAGAGCTGAATTCAAGAAACCCATTTATGTATAAATACAATTCATGATGTGGCCACACAATGCCTGTGGTGGCAGCAGGGTGGAGTGATGGGAGGAGAGGTGGTGGGGCTGCCTGCCTTTAATGGCATGAAATATATCTTAATCTGCAGTGTTAGGGATTTCTGTGCCCTGTTCTCCATCTTCCCCCTCAGCTTCCCCTGTGCCCCTGCCTCCAAACCACCACTGTCCTCCTGTACTGAACTGGCCCAGCCCTTTGTCCCTCCTGAGCAGGAAGGTTTACCTCAAACACTGTTTTCTGTTGGCTCTTATCTCACAGCCATGAAGATAAAAACATGGTGGCAGGGCATGTTTTGGGTTGCTTTTCTTTTTTTTTCCC
>NW_008624814.1:0-638 GCF_000691845.1 Merops nubicus | reverse complement strand
TTGCACAGCAAGAAAACAGCAGGACACCCCCCAGGGCTTTCTGGTGTGGTCACCCCTGGTGTGGGCTCTGGACAGGGGAGGTGCTGAGCAGTGGCTGTGGGTTTGCTGCACTCCCTCAGCACACCCCCCTTCAGCATCGTGACTTTCTCCCCAGTAAGGAGCTGTAGCTCAGCTGCAGCACCCTCCAAACGTGCCAGGATCATTGCCTTGCCCTCTTCCTGTGCTCTGTACCCTTGCCCTCTTCTTCAGCTGCAGTCATTCTGCAGCACAAGTGGCAGGTTATGACCCCTTTGTTTAGCACACGTTCTCTTTGCCTTGGCCAAAGATGTGATTGGGATAATTCTCTGAATAGAATGAGGAGATGGACAGTCTCTGTCCTTCTTTGGCCCTGGAGCTGCCCTCTGCTTCCAGGATCATGAATCCATTATACTATTTAGATAACTCATCGTGCCCTTGGCAGTATGATATTTAATGTGATCCTCTGGGAACTGAGGACATTGAAACCTCTCTCAGCAGAGGGATGGTGTCTTTGTCAGTGCAAGGAAAATGTGGCTTGCAGGACATCGTGCAGCAGGTTTGAAATCCAGCTTTGGCTGCACCCTCTGAGTGTTGCACCCTACCCAGCTATGGCAAGGCTG
>NW_008624813.1:0-3823 GCF_000691845.1 Merops nubicus | reverse complement strand
AGCCACACCACACAGCTTGGTGTCGTCTTTTGAGCTGCGTTCAGAATCACCTGCATGCTCCTAGCAATTAGAATATTTTATGGTTTTATGGATATCTGTCTTAATGAATATTTCTAGTAAATTTCAAATGCATTTTATAGGAAGCTGGATATCAGTGTTCCAACACTATCAGAAAATCACTGTATATATCCATGTAAGAAACCATCTGTTGAATTTTCCCCAAAAGGGGATTTTCCTGCCTCCACTGGTGCTGACAGATCGGTGACCGGTTTCCCAGTTCTGGACTATGGAAACAAATCCAGACCTCTTTTGAGGCATAGCAGTGGAAGAACCCACCAGGTAGATCTGTCAGGCAGAACTGACTGCTGACTCCTATAACCACATGCTCAGGAGGCTGCTGAGAGCAGACTGGCATCAGTAACACCAGGGAAACAACAGACAGATTGTCCGTGCTGTCTCACAGTAAGAGGTACAGAGAGGAGACGCAGGGAAGACAGCAGCTTCTGCTCTAGTGATGTTAAGATTACAGGAAGGCATGGAAAATTCTGGAAGGTAAACAGGTGTGTAAGTGAGCTGCCATGGTAAAGATAAGCTTTTGGAAAGAAATTCACAGAAATCCAGATTCTGCTAAGTGGACTGGAGATGTGAGACTGAAAAAAACATTTCTTTTACGTGACCTGGCTGAACCAGCAGCTAATTAGCCCCTCTGTACTCTTCTGTTTGTTTTTGGTTTTGTTTTGTTTTGTTTGTTTTTTCAGAGACACTAAAGTATAATGAACAGTATTGTTCCAAGGACCTTTTGGTCTGCTTCTCCCACAGCCATCTTCATCCTCCTTTCCACATCACTGCACAAAATGAGATTTCTGCACTTAAATAAAACATACCATCTGTTTAGACTTTGTCTTTTGGTTTAGGTCTGTCTTAGGGTATTGAAGTTTAGGTACAAATTTATCTCTTACTGCTTTGACTGATTTGAAAACACAGAGCAGGAAGGAGAATTGCTCTTGTTTGAAACTGGTAGTTAACAGGTTGTTTATTTTACGTACAAGGAAGCTCTGGGTTTCTTCAAATTAAAGCTTCAAATTTGAAGCTGCTTGCTACATTCTAGCTCAAACTCAGTATGTGCTTCTGTTTGTTCACTAACTGTAAGCATCAATTTAGTGTAAAAATGATTTAAACCTGGCACAGAAATTGGCATTAGCCAATTTGAAACAAGGGCTTTTGGCTCTGTGAGGTCTACTTGTCCTCTGGCATCCTGCTTTCTGGTTTCCAGCTGAACTCCAAAGGGGAAAGTATTGGGATTACCAATTACAGTTATTGATTAAGCTTGGCAATGCAATATGAAAATGCCAAAGTATGGCAAATGCCAGATATTTTGGTTAAACTGAAAAGGAAGCATAAGGCTGAAATATAGAGCTATAGAAAATGTAAACAAAGGCTCTTACACCCTCTAAAGAACATTCTCTGTTTAGATGTCTTCCTGTCACACTTTCTAATCTCTTCACCCAGATGCCTGTGTTGCCTCTATACCCCCAACTCAGATTAAAAAAAGAACACAAAAGAGTGCTCATCTGGTGATTAGGGTAGTGAAAACACTTTCTCCTGACACAGTCTGATGGATACTAGCTCCTGACAGAATAATCATATATGTACTTTTTACTATTTTCTTCATTTTTAAAAGCACACATTACTGTTACCAGCAAGTGTCACAGCCTGTTACTATTGTAAAATATTTTTCTGCTAAGTTGGCACTTACGTATGTGGGACATCTGTTTTCCAAACTTTCTCATGTGTACTCTATAAGGCAACGTTGATTGCAACCTGTCAAATAATCTTTTCAAATATCCATCATTTAGGGTAGCTATAAGCCCATGCCTTGATGTTATATTAAATAAGTCCTAACCCATGACATGAGAAGCAGCAGAAAGGGAAGATACATTAAGCTAATTAAAAGAAGATTTCTTAAAAGGTTTCTTTAACCTTAACACACTAAGCTTCCATTTATTGTTTTATGCTGTAGACTTGTAATAGACTATGTCACACTGTCATCTTAAGGCCAATTTAGAAAATATTTAAATACATGCTGGCCTCACAGCTGGTGAGCAGGAAGTCAAGTGTCTCACTGTGAAGAAGTCTGAGGAAGAGAAGGAACACTGTGAGAAGGCATGACTGCCTAAGGAGAATAGCAACATAATAAAGTGCAAGAGAAATACAGATTTCTCCTGAAATCATCTTAGAAATCAGTTTAGTCTTATAAAAGGAGATAGCTGAAAACTCCATTTTCTTCATTTGTGCTCTTGCAGTTATAGGATTAGCAGTAAAGGTACGATCACGAAGTTGTATTCACTTCTGTATACTCACTGGCTCAGTGGGTCATCAAACTGATACAGCTCTTGTGTCTTTCCTTGTGCCTTTTTTTTTTCCCCCTACAATACGGGCTAAATTCTGAATGACCCCTCCCCAGACTGTCAAATTAAAAATATCTGTTTCAACACGGTTGTCAGGAGAATTTTTCAGGACAAGGTTGAAGGGGAAAGAAAAAAAAATCTGTTGTCTTCATCACCACAATATTTCCGCTCTCTTGAAAATAACCAGTAACAAGCTAAGTTGGGACATGTGGAGGCACATGCAGAGCACAGGACACATATCTCAAGTCTCTTTCACTCCAAATGCTGCTTATCTTGTGACTAAGGGGCATCTAATTGGTGTGTGTTCTCCTGTAAAAGCAGAAGTTTCAGTTCTTCTATGGTGAAATCGTTACTGACGTTTTATATATATGTATTTTTTTTTAAACAGACCCTTTCTCCCCACTTCTCATTTGCCTCTTCTGACTTTTTTCTTGTTTTGGGATATTTTTGTTTTTTAGGTCCTGATGATGTTACTCTCTGCCTGTCTCTCTACCCACAGAGGGCTAAAAATGCTACTCAATGTGGGGGTGGACTTCACGATCCTGCATGCTTTTTTTGGTTTGTCTGACTTGTGGGAGGTGGATAGAGATAGCACTTCAGCCCACATTTGGACCTCTTCATCTCTGTATAGATGTCTAGGTGTGGTATTTCCACAATGGCAGGTTTTAAGGGCTGTCTCATAAACCAGAAGGAAGATGGTGACTCACAGAGAAAGCCAACATGCCCACCTATTAGTGTGTGTCTCAGTCGGCCCATGATATTCTTTGCCTTGCCACTCCTGAACTGCCCATCCTGACCAAGTCTGGTACACAATCCTCTTTTCTGCTCAAAGTTATCTCTTTTTTTAGACTGAGAAGTAAAAAAATTTAACTATGATATTTGTGACTGTATCTTTTTAACAAGTTGTAGTGAGAGTACTGGAACAAGTGAAGCCTGCTTTCCGTATGGAAAGTAGTATCATCTCCTTTCAACATCACAAAGCCTTGCTCTGTTGTCACCTATCACCTCACCCTTATGTAAGACTCCATTTCTTACACCCACAGCTGTTACGTTTCATTCCTTCTCACTCCCGCTGTCTGCAGACCTCTGGTAAGGGAAGGAACAGCGGAAATAACACATGGTTCAGAGACATCGGGCTCTGTTTGCCAGCAGCATAGCAGACCCAGCCTGCTCTACCCAGTCAGCAGTTTCATTGAGCCAGAAGGACTGTACATAGACCCCTCTACAAGTTCAGTTACAATTGACTGAAAGCTTAAAGAGCTGCTGTGCGAGGTGGCCAGCCAGCCAGAAGACATGATAACTAGGACTCATTACCTTGGGATGTAGTTTTGATACTGCATTAATCTCACTTTTTATGAAGAGTAGGTCAGCCAGGAATAGAACCTCATTTCTTAGAATCATAGAATCACTATGGT
>NW_008624812.1:2154-10542 GCF_000691845.1 Merops nubicus | reverse complement strand
GCTGAGGCTACTGAAGGACAGGGTGAACCCGGCCAGCTCGCAGAGGTGACACCCCTCCAACTGGCGTTAGATACCGCCGAGCGGGAAAGTGGCCAGAGCTCCACCTCCACACCGACTCCTGGATGGCAGTGGTGGACGCCCTGTGGGGGTGGCGACAGCAGTGGAAGAGGAGCAACTGGCAGTGCAGAGCTGCAGGAGTTGGCAACTCGTAACTACTATGGCTTGAATCTGCAGGAGAACAGTCAGCTGCAGACATCAGCACTCTCCTGTTTGAGGCTGACGCTCAAGAAACTCTCAGGCTGAAGTAAGGTTTGATAATGTCTGTTCTTTTGGCTTTCATCACTGCCTAGCCTAAGAGGCCAGAAATGCTTCATTTGCAGAGGACATGATACCAGTCCTCAGAATAAAAAAGGAACAGATAACATTAGATATATAAAATTTAACAGCACTATGTTAGAGGTGTAAAATTTCCACTGGAGGCACCCACTAACAAAAAGCCACCCGCTCTCTTAATTCTCCCAACAGAAAAGAGTACATACAAGCCCTCTCAAAATAGCTTGTGTGTCATCAGGCACAGCAGTCCTAACTACCTTCATTTAAACTGTAAATGCTCCTTTTTCAAGGAAACAAGAAAAAAAAAAAAAAGCAAGCTGTTTCACTGCTCTTCAGAAAGGCAGCTACAAATTCCAGCTCGTGGTACAGTGAGTTGTTGAAAAGAGCAATATCCTAAATTTTGCCTCTAGCCAATTAGGTGTCTGAGAATTTAGACTTCAGCTGCACCACCAGTTCAGGGTTATTAAGTGAAAATTAATTTCAGGAAAGCACTCTGATCTCTCAAACTCAGAAAACAGGTTTAAGATATACAGTCAACCATATATGTTATGTTCTCCAAAATACAGATCCACAAACTAAACCTCCAGGCCACCTAGCTTTATCCCACCTGATCCGAGTTCAAAACACATTTCAGTCCTCAAAGAATGGCCTTTTTCTTCTACCCTAATAAATTCCACAGCAGACTAAAAGAAACCCATACTTTATGGGCACACCTTTAAGAACGAGAATCAATTCATCTGCAAACACTTACCCTGATGATTCAGATACAGCACACTTGAACACCACAGTGGTAAGCTTACAGAACCAGGCAGACTTCTTCTGCCACCTATGAACTTAGATGCAAAACTCTCCCTACTGTTCAGAGACCATACTGAAGACAGTGTCCCCATGTTCAGAGACTATACTGAAGACAGTGTCCCCATGAACAGATGCCACATAATGTGTTCGTTTAAGACTCAAGAACTGATTAACTCCTAACTGAAAAACTGAGGTCTTCCAAAGAAATACCAGTCCCTAACTGCAGCCGAACTAGGCAGCCCAAAAACGTTACATGAAACTGCTACTGCTGAGTTGCTCAGTTGCTCCCTGCAGTCATTTTAGTCAGCCAAGCAAGCAGGGCATGCTGGGTTCCATCTAGGCTAGTAGTTCCCAGCACACCAAGCAAGCTTCCTCCCTTCCTTCTCACACACCAATACCTTACACACTATGCCAAAACAGAAAAGAAAAATCAGTTGGAATCAAGACACTTCAGAACAAAAATGTGAATATCACACTGAAATGCTGGGGTCTGAACCCCGACCCCTGAATTAAGGTTGACATACGGGTGATTCCCACAGCCCTTCATACAGAGGTGGTGAGTTTGCCTTATAGCTTCCCCCCAGGGTGCAGCCGGCCAAGCAGGGAGAGCCATGAGGGAAATGAGCCCCAGGGGTCCCACACTGAGTTGACAAAGGTCAGGTGTCTGCTTGGGGATAAAAGCCAGGACCACTTGCAGGGACTCAGGAGCATCTGCTCTGTGGAGTGCACTCCACAGAGCTTCCTTGTTCAGAGCAGACCTCCTGACTCTCCCTGGAGCTGGGCCCCAGTCTGTTTAGACCTTTGTGAACACGGGCTGATCGGGTGAGAGTTGCCATGTGGGCACCTTTCTCTTAGGTATTTAACCTGCTGGTCTGGCTGTTTCCCATGCCAACTATGGGAAACCTTGGTTCACTGTTTGTACCAACTGTTGTGGGACGAGTTGCATCCTTTGTGGGATCATTGGGGGTGGCATCGATCATGTAAGAGCTGACTGATCTGTTTGTACCCCCGGCGGTCATTCACGTCATAATGTTTGTGTCTACAATACAGTCTGCATACTGGATTCTCTTCCTGTTGGTTGTGTCGTTCCTGTTTGGCCTGGTCACTGGCAAAACACACACTCACATCCATTTTAATGTATAACTATGCAGGCAAGGAAAATGCCTGATCTGTAGAGAGACTGAATGTAAAACTGAAAGGGATCCCTTCCAACATCAATCCCCATACCCGCCTTCCACATCACAGTCTTCACCAGGAATCTGATCTGCCTTCACCTAAAGATAAGGGAGGTCATTTGCTACTTCTACCTCAAGGCTGCTACAAAGCCGATACTGATGCTGGAAGCCTCTTCCTAATTTCTGCCCAAATTAATTCCTAGGCTATTAATACTCCTTTGTTTTTATGCCACTCTCGTAATTCAAGCACGAACAGCTTTCCCACCTCCCATGTTGCTTACCAATGTATGGAATTTATACAGTATGACCAAATCGTTCTCCCAGCTTGTGAGCTAAGTTGCCAGGGCCTTTAGTTTGCTTTCACATGGGAGTCTTACTACACATGTAGTAGAGTAACATTTCTACTCCTACTGGAAGCTCCAGAATCAATGAGCTGCAGGGCTTCATCTTTCAATTAATTCAGTTCATTAATCTATGCTGTTTCTTTGCCAGCCATTCCAAAGGACTGATACCCAGTCAGGCAGCAGGGTACCAATGCTAAATTTTGTGTTATTCAATTCCATCATATTTCTATTGATATTTACTCAACATCACCAAATTCTTATCACATTAGTAAAAGTACTATGAAGAGACAGATCCCAAAACTAGCTCCAAAAGACCTTCACTACTAAACAACCTACAGTTGAACTGCTTCTCTGTTTATTAAGAAAATCTGAGCAGAGGTAGGGGGTTAATCTACCTAGTTATTCTCTATCAATCTCCACCTTTTCTGTAATAGACTTAACAAGTTTCTCCCAGTCTTTGGGAAGAGTCACCATTTAGGCAAGGATGAAAGCTTTCAGTCCAAAATGCTTTGCTCTCCTCTTCCTCCCTGAAGGAGGACATGCTAGTCTAAACACTTCTGTTAGCATTTAGGTTTAACATTCCTGGAATGAAGTGGAAGAGTTTTCTCTTCCACTGCCTTCAAAAAAAGTATTTACAAACCATTATACTGCCATATAGACACTGCAAAGTCAGGTGAGGGCAATGGGGTTGTTATCAGACAATAAATCAGCTAATGAAGCAACAAACCGACCAATGCAACAGGTTTTACTACCCTCAATCAAACTCCATGATCAGCAACAGGTTAATGGCATATATTGTCGTCTACTACTGAAATGCCCATAGTGCAAGAAACTACTTAGCCCCTAGAAAAATGCTTTATAGTAGCTTTACCTGTAAGAACACATTTGGTTCTAGCTCGTTCTTCTACAAATAATAAAAGCAGGTTACACACCTTTATTTACAGTAATCTCTTACACTGGTTTCCTAAACAGGACACTCAAATTTGTTCAGGAGACCACCTCAACATTTGCACAAACAGATTACTGCCCTACTTCAGGTCCCAACAGCATAACAGACACAGTTATTAAGAAGAACCATAGAAGAAGAGTCTTGTGAAACTAGTCAGGTTTATGAGGTTAGTGAGTGACTGGAAAGAAACTGCTTGTACTCAAGCAAACAAGGCACTTAAAATTATTCCAGTATTTAGAAACAGCCTAACAGACAGTATAATGCATTCATAAACTTCTTTATTTACTGTTTACACTTACTGTGATTCAGTTTGTACACAAAGAAAGAAGCAGCATTGTCTGGAAGATTAACAGGCTGGAATTGGCAAAGTACAAATCCAAATTTAGCTCTGACATTTACTTCCTGAGCAATTACCTCTGCCCTTCTAATTTCCTTTGCAAAATTGAGCTCATCTACACCTTGGTGAAATTTATCAGTCTAGTACTTGCTGATAGATATTGTCCACAGATCAACAAAATGAATTTCTGATCTCAAAGCTGGCCTCTGCACACTCCCACCCTGCATTCAAAATTGACCTAAGCCTTGTTTAAAAGCAGAGGCAATAGGGCCGGTCTTCTGATGCTAAACAGTGACTAAAAGGGCTGCATATATGCGTCTTTGTACCAACACATGAAAATATAGATTTCAATATGAGGCAGAGCTTTAAGCAACAGGGGAAAAAAAGCTCAGCTATCTGTATCTTTTTAAAAAACAGATGATGTGGCTATTGACAGCTGTGAGTACACCATATGACTCCACAAGGGCTTGTTTTAAGGAGAAAGCCTATATACATTCTGAGCAGTACTCCTGTATGGTCATACCGATTACATAAACCCTTCAGTACCCTTAAGCAGACAATTCTTGTAACAAGCATAATATCCACAAACTGATTTACAGTAAGTGTAAAATAGAGTGGTTTCAGTAGGAACAGAAATGACAAGACATTTTAAGTAATTATAAAAAGACACTTTAAAAAGCCTTTCTCAATACTGTACACCGACAAACCAGTTGAAGGGGTAAACAAGCTTTATTTAAATATGCATTAATCACCATCATTGTGATAACCAAACAAAAAACATGTTAGAAATACAAGGTGTGAAGCTCAGAAATTGAGACTAGTAGTAAAAAGGATAGAGATTTCACCTCCAGTTCTGTTCCCTTCCTCTACTTTAACGTGCTTCTCATATAAAAGCACAGGGGACAACAGAGACAGGAAGAACTACAGTCAGTTGGCCTCTAGAGCACACCAACTCCCTGTGCTTGTGTCGGTCCCAAGCACTTTCCTCTTCTTTTCACATTCAGTGGTTCTCCCTGCAGGGCAGCATGGGGAGGAGAGCCCAGCTCTCCTCTGAGGCCCCCAGTCTGGTCCTCAGAGGGCAGAGATACAGATATGCTGCACTTCACAATATCCTGTAAACTAAAAAGGGATTTGTTTCAATGAGTCTGCTCTACCCAAGTGCCCTGGAACAGTGACCAAAGACACAAATCTCAGAGGGAAAAGCCATTGGCATACATACCCTTCAGTCCTGTAAGTTTATGTAGCCTTAGAAGTTTTCCTCCAGGAAAGTATTTTCCTGTGTTTCAAAAATACAATGAAAATACTTTCAAGAAGTTTGCCAGTAAACATGCACACATGCAGCAATGAAACTATAGACAGCAGCACGATCACCTGCTCACATAATTCTTTAATGAATTTGTATGTACCTTCCACTCTCCCCAAGTTCCAAGAGGAACCTTCCAGCCTGTTGCTACTTATGTGAAGGACAGATACCTGTGAATACCAATTATACCTGCAAAACTGACTTTAAATATGAGACATAATTATGTAAAGAGCTACCCGTAAGTGCATACAGCCTGTATATTTAACTTCTCAGTCTACTGGCCACCTTGGCAATGGTGTCTAAGAACGCTGGGACTCTTGAGAAATGCAGCACATAATACTGATGAATTATTAAAAGTACAAAGTTTACTTTTTCTTTCTGACAGCTAAACTGTGTAACAACATTCCAAACATAGAAGTTGTAAAACTGTAAGTGATAGAGCAAATGCACCTGAAAAATGGCTAACATGCAAAAACATGTTCTAATATGAGTGAGATTAGTTGTACTCATAATTTATTATATCTTAACCTCTCTTTTATTAATTTTAAAGAATATCTGTAATCTTTTCCATAGTTCTTTGGAAATACTATTACAACACTCACTAGAAGATAAGCAAAATACTCCTAAATATGTAAAAGCCTAGCCACCTTCAGCCATGAATTACAAAAACTTCCCTTGGTTGCAAACTCTAACTCTAGCCAGGAAGCTAAGAAAAAGACTAGCTACTGAGGAGAAGCACTAACAACAACAAAAAAAACCCAAAAACAGTTAAACCTGAGTTATCAGAGAACGTAACTTGAAAATACTACAGCTTGGAAAGAAAGTATAAAAATACTAGGGGAAAAAAAATGCAAATGCTCCCTTACACGCTTATTCTAGTAATCTCAGAAGCCATGATTTTTGCAGACTCATCTCTCAAACCTCAAGCCACAAATACAAGCCCGGCAAATTCACACCTCCTCTGACTATGCAAGTACATACACTCACTAATAAAATCCTAGACGATCCAAGAGCAAGATAACAATGCTCTAGCAGAGGAGAAAGACACCTGCTGTAAAATCAAAGGAAAAAAATAGACAGAAACATCAGGACTCAAGACAGAAAGACATCTTTAGCCTAGAAGGATATTCTGGATTTTAAACAGGAACAAGACATCACTTTTCCTCTGCCCACTAAGATTACAAATTCTTAGGGAAATACGAAAACAATCCTCTCATCAGCAACTACTGCAAGATTAACCTACACTGAAACATATGAAGGAGGTCATGAGAATGAGTTCATACTTCCTCATAGGTTAGAAGCCTCAGTGAGATTTTAACCATTTCACTGCTCTTTACAATTCATTCAGTTAACCCTTATTCTTCACCAACACTGCTAGATCAGGAGGTTCTTCCAATAGAAGCCCATGGTTTACCAGCAGAGCTCTAAAAACCGTGATCGACACCTCTTAACACTATTTGCTCTCACACATCCTTCCCAGCCCCAGGGAGAACAAGAACTGATGCAAAGTCTGCTTTAAAATTACATTGGTTTTCAATACTCATCTCCTTCTTTTATTAATGGCTTAAGTATAGCTCTCAGTATACCAAATACATACAAGCAGATGTAACAAAATTTGGTGGGTTCACTTATAGAATGGTCATACAGGTTCACAAATCATACTCTGTTCATTCAGATAATAAGTCTGCATTAATTCAGAAATTTATCACTGCACTCTCTGTAAAGAATTAAAGCAGCTTGCTTGCCATTTTACTGTAGACACCTCCCATGAACATTTTAAGCACTGCCTCCCTGATATCTATCAACATGGAGATGTTGTTACAAAGCCAAAATGGCTTTTTTACCCCCTCCAAATCAGATCATACAAATTCTTTGCTATGACATTTTCTCTTGAAAAATAATAGCAATCTCTTTTTCCATGCAGTGTATCTGTTTACTTGGAAAAGCAAAATATGTCAAACCCCACTTTTTCCTTATTACGTGCATACCCTTTGGATCCTGCTTCATTTTTGCTGATGTGCACTCCCCACACATTTAGTACAGCTTTAGGTAGTATCTAGCCTAAATTTCTAGATTTAAAAGCCAAGAGCTTCCAACGCCAAAGTGGCACAACATTAGCATCCAAAAAGCCCCACAGACTTGTCTGGCAATAAAGCACAAGCATATTAAGGATCCATCAGAAGACAGAGAAGTTCAACCTTCCGCAACAAAATGTCCTACTGACTTGGTGTTAAAATAAGCAGGCACTTCCACGGTGCTCAAACATCATGGTGGAAGAGTGAGATGTGAAAGCCGGTACCACGTGCCACGGAGGCTGTGGCCAAAAGACTACTGACATTCTGAGTGCTCCCCACACTCCTCTGCATTTTGACCACCAGGTTTTTAGGTTAACAGCACAGGGAAGCTGAAAAAGAAGCAGAACTGACTTACTTTGAATCGGTATGTCACTTTTCAGAGACAGTTAAGAATGTCTGCTGAGATTTTTTTAAAAGCCTGTTCCACGTCTACACAGTGGTAACCAGAACAGAAGCGCCAGGCTGAGAAGCCTACAGTGTCATCACTGCCACCCTGGAAAACGGATGTGGCTACACAGGCCTGCACCAGTTTCAGACAGAACTTATTATTCGCTCCTAAGACAAGAGCTGATGCATTCACTCTCACAGGCAGCCAGCAAACACAAGAAGCAGCTCCTGTGGCTAAACGCATACTTCCACCTACCTTGGCTAACTCTGGACACACAAGTACTGAACTGACCACACAGAACACTGGAGCAATGACAGCAGGTAAATCCACCCCTCTACAGAACCCAGCCAGTGCAGCACTGTCTCCCACGCACTCCACAGGTTTTCCCCTCGAAACTTAACCAAACAGCTATGCCTGCAAGAAATCCTCCATTTGCTAAGAATTCTCAAACAATAGGGCCTGAGGGGAAATCTTTTCAACTTTTTCAATCTGTCAAAACGTTTGACAGTCTTCACCTAGGGTGTTCACAAACAAGAACACTCCATGTTTCAAGCCTAATTTTCATTCAGTCAAAATACTCAGTTGGCCAATACTTCAAAACACAACTAAACCAAAATGTCAGTCACATTATTAAATGTGATACAGACTTTACCACATTGAAGACTCAAAATTCACATGTCTAACTA
>NW_008624812.1:0-2123 GCF_000691845.1 Merops nubicus | reverse complement strand
TAGGGGTGTGGGGGGGAAGTAAAATCAGTTCCTCGTGTAAAATCTGCAACAAGCCTTATTATTTATTATGAAGTGCGTTGCTGTGAATTCTCACTAGAAGGTTCAAGTATTCCCAACTACTAATGACAGCTTTCAGTTACAAGCATGAAATTGTGTTAAGAATACTACCTCACACTAGAACATCAGTCTCTTCAGATTAATTTTGTGTTGAGAATAAGAAGAGAAACTGCTAGGACCAGAAACCAGTTTTAGAGAAACAGAATCCAACTTCAGAACAACAAGTTTCCTGGGCCTACCACAACTAGATAAATTTCGGCCTTGTCACAGTATAGGGCACAGCTCCAAGTAAACAAGACCCCGTGGAGCAGAAAAAGGCAGGTACAGCTCACAGACTAAAAGTAACATTTCCTGAAGGCTGCAACACAAGCACATTTGTTTTAAGGTGTTACAAAGTTAATCTAAGAAATAAGTGCACTTAGGTAACATTAGCATTTTTCAGAATTGGACTGAGAACTTTCAAGCACATACTGTTGAAACACTTGCTTAACAGATTCCATTTCATTTTCCAGTTTCAAACAGATTTGATTTCTAACAGAAGGCTCAAAAGTGTTCATCCGTTTATAATTTCCACTATTTACAACACTTTCATTGGGAATTTCTTTGTCGTTTTCTAAAAAGTAGACCAAAGAAATTTAAAAAAATTTTTCACCCCCACACCTCTACAGCCTAGTAATAACACAGCTTCACTCTCCTCAGTTTGAAACAAAGTCCTCCTCAAATCCTATGCACATTTTCTCTATCTTACCCATTCCTAGCCAAAACATGAAGTCTTACGCTCACAAGAAGCGTTCTTGTTTGAGTTTCTGATCCACTGCAGACACTACGTTGATAAAGAGTACACAGTCTAATTTCCAACAACCCAAACAATAGCCAATGCATTTTGCTGTCTCACAAGCTGGTGAGAGTTTTGACTGGCAACATTACTTCAGTTCTCTCCTTGGTTTTATTTCCCAAGGACCTTACTGAATACCAAGAACAGCAGAAAAGATAAAAAAAAAAAAGAGCTTTTCTCAGTAACAAGTGAAGGCCAGGGTTTTTAATTCTTTAATGTTTCTAACACTTGCCTCAGCAAGACATTTACCATCTCCCTCTGCCACACTGTTCAACCAAATAAACTGACTGAGTTTAACTGTTGTCCTTTATTTTCCTTAATATGGAAGCATAAGAGGGTAAACTAGCAGAATTTGTAAAAGCAGATGCAATGCTCCATAGCTTCCAGAGCTTCACTGCCCAGATGTCACATGAAATACTGTTACAGACACCTTCAGGTGCTAACCTATCCAAGTCTTTCAAAAAAAGGCCATAAGGATTTCTGGACTTGGCTATCAAAAGCAACCATCTGTACTGAGGCAAGTGACAAGGCAACTCCCAGCCCTGCAAACTCACTTAAGGCCTTCCCTCTTACCTTGGAACACTGCACTTCCCTGAGGATTTTTCAGCAGGCTCCCAAGGGCCAACGGAAAACAGTCACCTGCAACCAAAACGCACCTTCTCCCTACTCCCGTTCTTTTAAGTACATGGACACACAGTCACTGCAGCCTGCCAGTAAGGCAGTTTAACTCCACACACACGCTCTGCAGTAGGCAGGAACATTCACCCTGCTGCGGTTAGCAAAACCTCGCATGCACTCCCTCACCTCACAAGTGCAGATTAATCACTGCAGTTGCAGGCCAGCCACCAAAGCCTCCCCGCAAACAAGCACCTTCATCAAACGCAGCGTACGCCTGCCTAAGTGAACAGGGAAGCGTCCAAAAGCAAACGCTCACATGCTCCTCTCCGGCACCCGCTCCTAAAGGGAAGAGCCCTACAACTCTCCCGACATTTCCTTCCTAGGCAGGAATCCGCAGAGAGCAAGTAGCACGTTTTCCTTCTGCTGTACTACCCCCGGCCCCTCCCTAGGTCACGACCCACTCCCAGTACCCCCGATGTAAAACCAGCAGAGTCCACACCACCACTCTGCCCCATTGCCAACTAATCTACAGGTGTGGGCACGTATACTCCCGAAAGGAAATAACTTTAGCTTCCTATAGTCCCCGTGCTCTTCTCCTCTAGGGTACAACGTC
>NW_008624811.1:0-1372 GCF_000691845.1 Merops nubicus | reverse complement strand
AAAAAAAGGAACTTTGGCTGGTTTGTTGGGGTTTTTTTGGGGCCATTTTAAGTTCTCACGGGGTTGACACGGATGACGGGGCAAGGTAAGTCCTTTTTTATTTCCTTTTTTTTGGGGGAAGGGAGCGAGCAGCCGAGAAGGGGAAAGAAAAAGGCCCAACAGCACCAGCAACACCCACCAGCCCCCCCAAAAAAATGCCCCTTAAAGAAGAGAGGGGTGAGGGGGTGCTCTGACCCCCCCTCCCCCCTCCTTCCCCGGGCTAGGAGAAGCCGATAATTAATCATAAGTAGCCGCACTCCTCTCCGCAGGGTGGAAATGCGAAAGTTTGGGATTTAAAGTGATTTTTTGGAGGGTTTTTGGGGGGTTGGGGTTATTTTTATCTCCCCACGCTTAGGTTGGGAGGTGGTTAACCCTCGTCGGAAGCAAACCCAGCTGCTTTGACAGCTTCTCGGTGGCAAAGGAGGAGGGGAAAGGTGTTGTTAGAGGGAGAGATGTAATGAGGATTAAAAAATAATAACCCCGAGACGCTGCGATAATACCGGGGAGAGAGGGGAAGACGTTGCTTAAGAGAAAATTAAACGGAATAACGAGCAATTACCAGTCCACGCCAAGAGGGTTTTGTGCCTGAACAACCAGGCAATAGATTTACACAGCATGAGGGGAAAAATTAAAGAAAAAAAACCCAAAAACAGGAAAAAAAGAGAGAGAAAAAGATGATAAGAATCTCTCCGGAGCCTTCCCTGAAATCCCCGCAGGCCCCAAGAGCCAATAAACGTGGGAGGGGAACAAGGTTTGGGGTTTAAAGTATTCCACCCCCCAAAAAAAACCTGCCCAAAGAGGTTTTTTATCCTCTAAACGACGATGAAATTAAAAGGCACTAAAAGGGAAGGGCGGTAAATCGAAGCATCTTCCCCCAGGCGCAGCTCGCCCCCATCCACAGACCCTAAAATCCAAGAGGAGCAAATATCACCTAAAATACTAAAGATTCCTTGGAATTCCCTGGGAAAAAAAGGGGGGGGGGAGCCCCCACTTGAGCACGCTGTGCTAATTGTAGCCCTCAAGGCAGCCGCTGGAAGAAACTTTTGTTGTGGAGCTTCAGGAAATTGTTCCCTTGTTTCCTCCTTGTGTAAAGGAAATCCTATAAAGTTTTATGGAGGGGTTTTTTTTTTGGGTTTTGGGGCTTCTCCCAGCATTTGTTTTCGCCTGTAAATCGCTGCCAGGATCCCCCCCCCACCCCTCCAGGAGGAGCCATCTCAAATGTTTGGGTTTTCCTTGGGGGGGATAAAAGGAGGTTGAACCTTTATGCAAATCTCCCGGTGGGTTTGGGGGGGGAGGGGATGGTTTGGGGAGGGGGATGTTGCACCCCCCCGAC
>NW_008624810.1:10271-27346 GCF_000691845.1 Merops nubicus | reverse complement strand
TATATATATAAATATATATATATACACCATCATTAAACCCCTTGATCATGAGATTCTTTTTGTGCCAAACATAAACTGTAGGTGGAAAATATTTGAGCAGGAGCTGGCTTCAACTGTCAGGCAAAATATGAACAGCTGAATTGGGACTGTAAGTGCTAGGTCCAGAGTCAAAGGTGATAGCACAACTTGCTGCTGCTTTGAGAAATGCGCTAGGTGGGATGGGCAGGAGGAGAGGAGGAAGGTGCCAGGGCAGACAGGTGACAGATGGGAAGGAGCTGCTTGCACTGTCAGTCTGTGTTCACATCAGTGCAAAGCTGAAACGACAGGAAACCGGGAGAGAGGCGAAGGAATGAGCGACCCGGCACCGCTGGCTCTGCAGGGCAGCGGATCAAAAGACTTCTTGACGTGAACAGACTTCTGCCCTCACAGTAGCCAGCTCCACAAGGCTACCGGCCTTGATGCAAAGCCTTCCCCATCAGCTGGCACTCCTGAGCAAACCAGCACTTTAAGAACCACTGTAAAGCTGTCCACAGGCTGGTAAGAAGTCACAAAATGAACCAAACAGGGAAAAAAAAAAACAAGGCTTGTCGGGGCCAGATCATTATGAGGCCTTAGCAAGTACTGAGTGTCGATTAATAAGCCCTTAAAGACAATGCCTCAGTTAGTGAATTAAAGAAAAAGTAACCAATCAAGAAAGAATTTACCAAGTTTCCCATTCCACATGTTTAAGTTGTACTTGCCAAAGGCATAAATCCCTTTCACTGAAAGCTTTTCACTATCAGTTTTTTTCCTCCAGTTTTCAAATCTGCTCCTGTAAAAGGTGTCCTGCTATTTTTTCAAGATCTCAGTGACCTCGCAGCACTGGGAAGAAATAGCTACAACAAATGCAATAAAGCTTGGAGATCCCCTGTTAGTAGAACTCGTACATCAAAGCACCACGGAGGAGAGATGCTGCCACATGTTAGACCAGCAAAGGTTTCTACTCTGGGCATACAACTGTGCCATGATACACCACAAGGCCAGAGCTGGAGAAGCCTAAGTCAAGACTCGGGCCATGAGAACTGTGGCATTGCAAAGCTTGGCTGAGGAATGGGAAGGTCCCAGGGAGACCTGGTCTTTATTTTCAAATTACATATTGTGTCTGTCTTGCAGGTTGGACGTCTGAAAGCAGCACCCAGCAATGAAAGGAAAGGGAGAGGAAAAAAAAAGGCTGAAAAATACGCACCATACGTGTTTTCAGAGCAAAGACAAGATGCGGCGTACCAGGAAGCAGAACAGTATTTCAAAAGTTTACTCTTCAACAAAGCCAGCTCTGTGTGAGCTTGCCCATTATGCATTTGCCTCACAATTGGATTATGTTGTTTAGGAGATTGAATTTATTAAAGATCATGTTATCACCTAGACATATGCCTATCAGCCACTTCTATATACCAAAATATCCTGGGAACAAGACTATTTTCTGTTCCACAGTGGCAGCACACTTGAAACCACAGGAGGAAATTGTGGGTCCCAATGTGACCAGCAGGCCCAGGTTGAAGGCCAAGTCTGGCAGGAGTTGCACAACCCTCTGGTGAAAAAGACCAACTATTTGTATTGGGCTCATTTGTGCAAACAAACAGCACAGTCTCAAGTTCTCCACAGACCAGCCTGGAATTAGTTTATAAAACAGAGAATTGGTAATTCATTAATGCAAAAATGGCACTTTTCAAGGCAACAGTAGCGTCAATGCAAGTGAAGTACCTCCAACTGCCTGAAAGAAAATGCATATTAATGCACAGAATTATGTTCTGTGTGGGCATGGATCCTGATATGAGTTGTTGGCCCTTTTCTTTCCTTGGGAATGAGAACAAAAATGAAAGTCAGCTGTTATTTTCTATCCTATTAGTCTAGATTGGTCCAGATCTGCCTTTCTCGGGTAAATACTTTTAGCAGCAAGTAGGTTTGGTGGAGGGTCACTCTGCGTATGCTTCACTGCTCCAAAAATATGTCAGCAAACCGATCTTTCATGACTCAGGGTCCTGCTCAGGATAGTTGGATTATGTTTATAAACTGAAGTAAGAAAGATGATGATGGATCAGAGTAATATAAACTATGGCATGGAAAATGAATTTTGAACGAAATGCACAGATAAATCATTTATCCTCACCAATACCCTCTCTCTGTTTCTTATCCCAGTAATTGAGACCATGTGTTGTGCTGCAAACAATAACTATGGGAAATTACTCATGATTCTTCCTTCATAAACTTGGGAAATGAAAGTGATGGGAAGTACGATCATCTTAATTTTTTTTTTTTATGTTAACAGCTCTAAATTATTAGGGTGGGAAGAAATGTCAATAGAACATAAAAGTGCTTTGTATAGTGTTCAGATTTGCTCATACTTTCAAATCCACTGTGGCTTATTAGTTCATGGGAAAAATGACAAAAAGGAATAAAACCCAGAAAATGAATCCAGTATCAACATCTTGCCTCTATAGTAACAGAGAAATTGTAACTTGCGGGTAAAAAGTGACAATATTAGGAAATGTTTGTTGGGCAGTTGTGGTGATTAACCCCCTCCTTTCCTCAGCACCTCCAGCTTCCCATCAGGCTGACACATTCCGGCAGATTAAGTAGTGCCTGTTGCTGTGCTGCTTCTTGTACTAGGAGCCTGGAGCTAGTGAGGCCCTTAACCTCTGCTCCAAGAGTTTATTGCTCAGCTGTAAAAATTCTCCCAGGGCTGAAACTTGACAGAAAAATGTCTCCGCCTGGGAGGGATTTCTGTTCTGAGTTTGGTTTGAATTAGTTCACCCCGTCCCACTTGCAGTAGGACAATGGAGCAGGATTCCCTCTCTCTCCTTTTTTTCTGGTTAAATAAAGTGAGCATCCCACCAGGGCAGGATACATGGCAGGCAGCACTCACACCAGAGTCTTCTCTGCAGCTGCAGCACAGGGTCAGTGTTGGCCACTGCAGCAGTTTCCCTGCCCTGTAACGGGCCAGGCTTCATCTCTTTGCTTGTGCAGATGCTGGCTCAGCCAGTGGCTTGTGCCGTCTCTGTGCCAGGGACAGCATGGCTCTGGAAGCTGGGAAAGTCCATCCTTGCTGCTCTTGCTCAAGGGAGCAGCTCTCTGCGGTGCAGAACCACTCGGGCCACGCCCCCGCAGGGCTTTGGGCTTTCCCCAGACTGGACGGCCAAGGCTGGCCCCCCGCGGTGCAGGCACAAGGCAGCCCTGCTCGGCCCTGCGCTTACCGGGGAGGACTGGCCGTAGGCTTCCCAGATAAAGGGCTTGGCCCAGAGAAGCTGCTCTCTACAGACCTCAGCCTGAGCCCGGGGATTCATGCCCTGAAGCAAGAGTGCCAGATCTGTTACACTTCTGCACGGGCTGCCTGCGGGGCTGGTGCCTCTGTTATAAGAGCCAACGCTTTATGAATGAAGTCCGGCACCAACAAAGTGAATGGCAAAGCTCCCCTTGATTTCACTGGGACAATATTGTACCCTAAATCCTCAAAGTGCCTCTGTGATCTTACCCATGCTCAGCACAGCCATCCACAGCTCCATTGGGGAAAAGAAAGCAGAGAAGGTCCCTGGTGCTCCCTCAGCTGAGCCTGGGTCCTGCTCAGAGAGATGTGCTGAGAGTATCACTTGGGCACTGCTGAGAGGCCTGGGTGTGAGATAGGTGTTGTGCAGCTGGAGCAGCAGATGGAGATACTCTGGCAGAGAAGCAGAACTTTATAGGTCGGTGGAGTTTTGTGCTGAGTGCTCAGAGGGCCAGAGCATAAGTAAAAAACAAATAAAAATTTCTACAGATGGAGAGATGTTCCACCCGCCCAGGAGTGCTTTGACTCTGTGCCAGTAATGCAGCTTCCATAGTCACTTCTCTGTGTGCATTTAACTGACTGAACAGCTACTTGATATCATCCAGAACTGCTTATAAAATTAAATGTTATTAAACATCAGGGCAGGCTCATAATACTTGCCAACATTTATTTCAGTAATGATGCTGTGCTTGCCACTCCACAGATCTGACTTCTCACTCGGGAACTCAAATTATCTGTAACTTCACAGGCTTTATGCACCTATAAATTTAGGCCGGTTCATTAGCTGGACCTGGTGTGCTATGTCATGTTCTGTCCACTCTTTTCCAAGCATTTAACTTCATCCTGCTCATATACTTTCCCATCACCCCACCACAAATGAGCCCGGATGACAATATTTTCCTATCTATCTACCTGAGTAAACAAACAGGTACGATCAGCATCTTATTCCAGAAAACAGAGTTAAAGAAGGTTATTGCTGTTATTTAACAGCTATTTCACTGATTTCTTCTTGTTTTGCCAACTCTCCTATATATTACCATTTGCTAAGCTGACCAAAAGTTTTTCTCCAATTTTGAGTTCAAGCAACTTGATTTTTTCACAGCTACATCAGAGTCACCCTCCTGCTGATCACAGGTGAGCGCGTCTCTAAACTGCACTGTGGGATTTCTGATATATGGAGCTCTTTCAATACTGGTATTAGGGTGGGAGTTCAAGTCTGAAATAAGAATAGCCTGGGACCCTGAAGGTATGTCTTGTATGTGGGGTTTTTGATGTGTGGGAAGAGACAGGGTTCAGCCAGGTTTAGTCTCCACAGGGACAGCACTGGTAGTGGTTGCTTCCCATTTGCAGCAGTCTAGTACAGCTGATGCTTCTCCTGCATCCTTGCATTTGTGTGGCAACTCATTCAGCTTCTCCTCCACTGCCTGCTTTCCTGAAAGGCATGTATGAGCTCAGCAGCTGTTAGACATCTACCACTTGTTTCAGTCTGGCTGAAGCTGACCGCTGCCTTTGCACTTTTACTGGAAGACTTTTAGGCACACATACAGAGAAAACAACTGTGACTATTAAAGTTAGCTCATGGCTTATGTTCACCATGAAAATATTCAACTGTACAGCACCTGACACAACTTCAGGCAATGCTGTATGAAGGGCTCCTTTCCACTCCTCCCTCTCATTGTAGAAGCTAATTAGGAAATTGCTTCTTCCTTTTTTGTTTGTTTGTTTGTTTGTTTAACCTAAAGTGCTGTGAATGTCAAAAGAGTCCTTTGACTACCCTGTGTTGTGATACCACACAGCTTTTTACTTAGAGCCAAATACACACCAGGCTGGACTCTGAAAATCAATCCATTATTTCCCCTTTTCCTCCTTTGAATGCACAGAGCTTCTTTCTGGTTTTTTTACAGTCATTTAACAGATTGTGTTGACATTACATAGCATCAGAATCATTGCTCTAGGGAATGAAATGGTCCCCTGAAGTATGCCACCCACCCTGGCATGTGAACTCCTTCATAGTTTTTCACAGAACCTGCTCCCCTAAGGTCAGAAGAAGCAGATGCATAAAACACCTTCCTTTTCAGGAAGGACAGAAATTTAAACTGATCCATTAACTCTCAGTACTGCATGGCCTAGTATAAGCACCAAACAAAAGGCATTTCCTTCCCCTTTGCAGAGCTATCAGGAAGAGACACTGCATCCTCATTCTGCTCTGGGACCTGATTTGAATTTTTAGTCTCACCAGATCATCAGGATATTAAGGTGGAAAACACTTAACATCTACAGATGCCACCTACATGAGTGGGAAAGGGTGAGCTGTGCTTATAGCACTGTGAGCTCAAGAAGCTCAAGTAACTAAATGGTTTATTTTGAGGAATTGTATGTAATACATCTTGCTGGTAGCTCTGAAGTCTAGAGGTAGGTAATTAATTGCAAAGTGGGAGAGAGTGAGGAGTTAAATATAAACATGTTCTATGAAGTGCATAGCAAGGGCATGCAACCCTCATGGTCCTATCATCTCTGCCTGATTTGGGAAGCTGAAGTTGTTTATTGGCTCACCTCGAGCAATTAAAATCAGTTTGTCCCACAGAGTGGCAGTCCAGTATTGTTAAAAATTACCACTTCCAAAAGTAATACATTTTTATACAGATGCCACTAAGATGACTTGTAGTTGTAGACTGAATAGTCATTCTAGATGGAAGTATGACAATAATTTTCAGATTAATAAGATAAAATAATGTAGTGAATATTACAACTAGCTGGTGATAAAAACAATGCTAGAACTAAATTCTTCACTGATTATTATGCAAACAAAATACTAAGAAAGATTGCTGGTATTACAATATACAGAGAAGGATGATATACTGTGAAATAACTTCCCAGTTTAAATTTTATGGCTTAACATTTAGAAACCTCTTTCAGAAAGGACATTGTTACAAGAGAGGATTAGCAGCCCTAGCAGAGGGTGGGCAGCTTTTCAGTGAACTCTCTCTGCAAGTTTCCAATCAATGAATTCAGACTCTCTTTTATTTTGCAGTCATTTATTTGGTGTATTTCAGCATGATACCTAAGGGTTGTTTTTAAAATTTTGTAGTGCAAGTCTTTCCTGCTTGGTACAAAAAAAAAAAAAAAACAAACAACACCCAAACCTTTATATAACCTTGGGAAATGGCATAAGTAAGAAATGGCTGTTAACAGCTGCAAATGTTTATGTGGCTCTCCTGTGCTGGAAGGTGCTGGCAATTAAAGGTAGTTAGCAGGAGATTGGCTGCTGTAAGCATCAGCAACCAATAATTATAGCTTGTTCTCCTTACTCTACTTTCTGAGGTTTTCTAGTATTGTTGAGCTGGTCTGATGAAAAAAATGTGATCAGTGTGTTCAGGATGTTGAGCTACTGAGGAAGATGTAAGTAGGTCCTTGTTATAGCTGGAGCAAAGTCTCTCTTTGCAGGTTATGAGCCAATTTGGTTGCTATAAAAGACTGTGAGAAATAAGCTATGAGTCATGTGAAGCCTAAGCTCGAGGTCCAATTCAGAAGACCCTTCTACCTTAGAAAAAGGCTCATCTGATTTTCTAAGACTGATACGATTTCCCAAGAAAAGCTTCGTTTTGTCAGCAAGGCGTGTGAGGAGAAGGGAATTGCTCTTGGTGGGCGCTGCTGTTTGGTGTGAGCTGGGAGCAGCAGGTGAGAGGCAGGGCTGTCCCACTGAGCCGGCCGCGGGGCCGCACGCGGTGCTCGCAGCGCTGCTCCCCGGAGCCTGCTCCCCACGGCCGGGGAGGCACCGCTGGCACGAGCGGCACTGACAGGCCTCAGAAGGCCCTGCACTCCATCAGGTACATCACTGTAAGCTAAAGGGTGTAAATTCCCTTCCCCTGTCGTCGTGTGCTGGCTGCCAGGCGGGTATTCAGTGCCTCCTTGTGTGCAGGTAACTGAAGCCCTTGTGATACTGGTGGACAGACCACCCTCCCCTGGAGATGAAGCGCTCATGCTGCAGCCTCCTTAGCCCTAGTGAGCCTTGCGTGAGTCGGCTAGCCCAGTAACCTGATAGCAGTGAATTACATAGTTATGTGGAACTCTGTCTTTTGGAACAGGCCAATGTTCCCAAACTCCGGCCCAGCGCTGCTAGGGTGTGTCAGCTGTGTAAGGCATCGAGCCGAAAGAAAAAGCTGTGAAACCACAGTCTCTAGTGCTTTCTGGAAGACAGAATAGAGCAGCAGTATTACAT
This sequence comes from Merops nubicus, assembly GCF_000691845.1. NCBI lineage: Eukaryota > Metazoa > Chordata > Aves > Coraciiformes > Meropidae > Merops > Merops nubicus. The sequence goes on along the minus strand of NW_008624810.1, from coordinate 19,829 downwards.
TAAGGTAAGAATGGCAATAAACAGAACTATTTCTCCACCGAGAACTGTAGTGAGAGACTGATTGGTTAAACAGGCTTCCAGTTGACACTGTGTTCAAGTACCTGTTTACTGATGACTATTTCATGTTTAGATGTGCTAAGTCAGAGAGTGGATTTCTGTTGACCAGATGTCCTGTCTATACCTTCAACTCCATGCTTTAAAGTTTTTACAGGACCCAGTATAGGTTATAGATTATTTCTTTTTTGTGGGAAAATGAGTGAAAGAAATGAATCCTGACTTGTTACAGAAGCAAGTCTTAGTCCTAGTACCTGCTTACATTTGTGTCCACCTCTGCATTAAGGATCGCTACCAGAAAATTTGCCCACTATCCTCATGTCAGTCCAGACTGAAGGAAGGAGACAGTTGATATGTGAAGGCCTATGGCTCAAAAGATTTCTGTCTCTTCATTCACTCTAAAAATAATTTGGTTGCCAAATCCCACTCTGAATGCTACTGATTCCAGCTGTTGGTTTCCCACTGCAGTTTTTAAAATGGCAGCTACCTTCAGGACTTGCATAACAGCCTTGTGCTTCTTCACGCTTTCTAATGCCTTCAGAGTTTACATTTACTCTGGAAACTGAAGAGAAGGCTGGCCTGTGATAGTGCTAAGTAGTAATCTGCTAAAGAAAGAAACATTCAGCACAATATCAGCGTGGCTTTTAAAAATGGTGACTTGTTACTAAGTACCAGATTATGTTCTGCTTCGCATACCTGTGCAGTTTGATTCACAAAATACCAGAGGTGCTGGCCTGGTGGACCCTTTATAGTCAGCTTTCAGCTCTGGAGAAGATTTCTCCACAGGGCCATTCTGCAGCAGATGGAAGGATCTGGAATCTAGATACCTTCCTAAGCCACGTAGCGGGGTGTGGCTTTGCGTGTGGGTCCCCCTCAATTCTGAGATATAACAGTGTTGGGTTGTTTTTTCTTTATACAATGGCAACAACGATGGCTTTAATTTTATCCTGAATGATGTAAGTAAACACATAGACTTTGTAAGAAGTACTTGAATTATTGTATGGCTGTGTCCAAGGCTACCATATCAAACATGTCTTTCAGAGCCAAGATTCTTGTCCAGGAACCCACCCAAAACTTTACTGTTTGGGGTATGAAGCAATAACGGGACCCACTGATTCATCACTTCGTGAAACCCGGAGTGCCCAGTATTGCCCAACATAAGGTTACACAGGGCCGTAATGAAGTGTTTCTCTAGCATAAAAAGGAACAGATGTAGCTAACCTCATAAGAAACAGAGCTGTGACCTGCTGTGAGTTCCCACTGGGCAAAGTTTCTTTCAAATCTGAGAAGCTGTTCCAGCTGAGTCACAATATTCCTCTGGTAGCACCATGCCTCTGCAGGCTAGATTTCTAGATTCAGATCTGGGTTGCCATAGGCTACATTCTACCATGTTTTATTTAGTTACTGTATTGGCACAATATCTTGAGACTTTGCAAACTGTTGGAAACCTGTCTGCTAACTGAAGAGCTCTGTTCCATGGACCAACAGAAGCCTTCTCAAACTGGTTCTGCCCTAGAGGCTCGTAGCATATCCCACATGGAGAATCAAGCCTTGTCACATTGTTCAAGCTCTGGATGATGAGAGAGATTGCAAGTCTTCCTTGATGTACTTTGAGGTATAACTGTAGTTGTGTTTGCCCCAGAAGTAACTTCAGGGGCAACAGGATAAAGCAGAGTCTGGTCCTTCAATTGAATAATAAATGTGACAAAGTGGCTCTTCTGAGCTTGTACCAGTGTTAATGTAAGGATGTGCTGTAGTGGAGAGGAAGTGGCTTCTGATGGACTAGAATAGAGAAGAAATACTGACATGTTTGTGTCTGGGGGAGGACTTCTAGATTAATTCCTGCATCTCCTAAAGAACTGAAGTCTTCAGGCCAAGCAAGACGTGGTATCTTAGAAATCCATACAATAACTAAGCAGCATGCTGACATCCATTTCAGTTACTATATATTGATGCAAATGTTTCATTGAATCCTGGTGTTAAGGGTCAGAATAAACCCAACTAGCATGATGAGACATGTTCCCATTGGCACTCTTGTTGCCTGTCACCCCATACTAGAGTTTTCTCAGTGGTGTTAGTTATTCTGAGTTCCAAACCAGATGTTTGTTGAAGCTTCCAGGAAAGCAACAGCACTGTAGATGTCAACAGGGCCTTCAGCATCAAAGCCACAGAATAAAATTATAGATGGAAAAGACTGGTTAGGTCATCTACACAACCCATCAGCCAATGCAGGGTAGCTCTCTGTAGCTGTGCTTTTTCCCTTCTTTGTCCACATCAAGCCAAAGGGGTTTCCACAGCTTCCCTGGGGAGACTATGACATAGCTGACTAGTTCTTGCCCTTAGGAGTAACTTTGATTCTGTGAAATAACAGAAGCATTCCATGTTTCATTTTGATAGAGAAAATGAACTCGGGAAGAACCTGAACCTTATGACTATACTGTATCTCAGATGTAGTTCTATATTAATTAACTTCTTGTATATAAATCATACGAGGCTAACAGTGTGTCCCACCCCACAGCTGTCTCTTTCAGTAATTATTCCTTAGACAGATTTTTGTCATCTTTCAGTAGTAAGTAGTGCAAAAACCCTGAACAATTGCATTTCACTCGGCAAGCATTCAGAATTTGCCCAAACCAGTGTTTGAAGTGTTCTGTGTGACTCTCACTCCTTTCAGTTGTGCCAGAGTTATTTAGAAATTTGTGATCTGATGTTCCAGAAACCCATTAAAAAATAATTCCAACATTTTCTTTAAGTGAATTAAAAACACTCACCAGATGTGTACTAAAACTAACTGCCTTTATAGATAGACAACACTTGACAGATATTGATTTAAGATGTCCAAATTTGTTCATTCAAATCCCTTGGGCACCTACTGTTGATCGACCGTAACTTTCTGGCATCTTGAGCTCTTACAAGGAAATGCTTCTGACCAAATATATGAATGTGCTTTTTGACGTTGGGTAGTGGGCACTAACAAACATGAATCCAGTTATATTTTCAGAGGGAATAAAATACTTCCATAACTATTGAAACATGCAGTCCTGACTTTTGGTGAAGATCCATGTAAACTGTTGAAGTTGACTATGGAGATAGTTTTATTAGCATTCTGAATGAGGGCTGTATCAGTTTCACAGTTCTCAGCCACTGAAACTAATATTTAGCATGCAAGATAACTTAAAAAACAAAACAACCAGCAAAACAAACAAGAAACCCAACCACCCCATACACAACATTATTTTTATTAGCTGTAGATGTGTGGAAGGCCATGGTTGGTACCCTTCTGTGACTGACTGAGTTGTGCCTTGCACAGTGAGCAAAGGTTCAGAAGAAGCCTTTGTCTGCCACTTTGACTACAGGGAACAGGGAAAATCTGGATACCCAACATGTCTTTGTTAGCAGTTCATTCGGTTAGCATTTGCACAGTGCTCTGTGTAAGGCAGGAGTATAACAGAGCTTTGCCAGCAGCAGCACCAGACCTTAGGACCACGCACAGGCCAGTGAGACCGTGCAATGTGCTTTATCATAAGGCAGCAGCAGAAGAGGCAACTCAATAGACCGATGGAGGACTTGTAACAAAGGGATTCTCCCTGGGCTATGGGCATATACTTTATGGTACTAAATCAGGAGTTTTGTTCTTGGGTCTAATTTTTATTCTAATGCCTAACTTATAAGCACTTTTCCTTTGCACCAGTTAAATAGAGCTTATATTATTTCTCCACTGTTCGTCAGGATGTGAGCAAGTCCCACACGATTCTCTGGACTACCTATTTAAACACTCTTACCACTGCATGCTAGCTGATGACACACCTGGAAAATGAAAGTCTGGCAAACCAGAAGGCAGAGATCAACGACCAGAGATGCAAAGGGAAAAGCTGTTATCCAGGGAGATCCTGAGGGATCCCAAGATGTGAATTAGGCCCTAGTTTTCTCTGTATCTCCTCTGTTTGCACAGTGACAGATTAACACCAACATAATGTCATGATTACCAATCCTACCACAGCCGGACAGCCCAATTTCAGCGGTGCATTGCTTTTGTTGATCTATGACTCTAGAGGCATTCTGTGTTCTCAAAAAGCTCAAATGTCAGAAGAGTAGCCCATTTGCTGGGCAGATGTTGCTCACATGCTGCTTTATCAGTGCGTGTTGTTGTGCACCAGCCCAATACCGGGGTAAAGTTGACTCTTCCAGACAACCATCGCAATGGATTTGCATGAATTTCTTTAGCCTGAGTGCCAGCTAAAACAGACCCTATCCCTCTGCTCATCCAGCTGTTCTATTTTGGCTGCTACTCAAAATTTCTTGGAATAATTGCAACTGCGTAATAATTTTTCATTTAGCTTGCATGCTTTAATATATATATAGCTATGCCTTCAACACATGTTCTGAGCATCTGAATAGTAAACTTCAGGAGTAAGGGGACAGAGGTGGAGTCCAATTTGTTAGTATTGTTATCAATGTACCTTTCCATAGTTTTAAAATCAACTTTATTAGCAGAAAATAACAATGTGAAAATAAATGGGCAGATTCTGTTGGCAATTAGGTGCCTAGGAGTAGACAGGACTGAAAAATCCAAAATCTTGTAGGAACCGAACTACTCTGAAGTGCCTCAGCTGTGTTTTTCTGCTCAGTCAAGGCTGTCCCATAAATGCTAAGCATCTTGAAGGTTGTCCAAATAAAAAGTAAATGCTAACAAAGGCTACTTCTCCCACACGGCAGACTTTCAGCCTGCTCCAGATAAAATGCTGAAAGCTTGCCTGTTTTGACTATTAGTCAGTCTTACTCAGCTGGCATTTGGGAAAGTTGTGAATAGCAGTCTGGAGGGTCTGTGGGGGTAACCTGGCGTGGGACAGAACATATGTCATGCTTCCAGAAACATTAAGCCTTGTTTAAAGCTGCTCTTAAAGCCTATCTTAGCTAGCAACTGGTAACGACATGCACACGCTGCACATGGATGAGGACTGATGCCCTGACAAAAATGCCAGCACCTTGCTGGAGCAGCACTCCAGCTTGTGGTTTGGTAGTAGTCTTCCAGGCAATGAGGTTCATCCAGTTTTTTCCTGGAGAACTTTTACTGGTTTAATTGGTTGGGGTGTTTAATATTAACCATAGCAAATAAACAAAAAAAACCACCCCAACAAAACAAAACAAACAAAAAAAAGGATGAAGGTGATGAAGTGGGAGCTCTCGGTCCATTGTGACTCAGCTGTCACCTCTTCTTCACATCTCAGAGGGCAATGAGTTCTCTCTTGCTGGATCCCTGATGTCCTGGCTTTTTTTTTTCAGTTACCTCACATTGCTAATGTGGTAGATATGACACAATACAATGTCAGAAGATAGGATGGGCCAAAAAAATATTTTTGCACAATTTAAGCGGCTCAACTTATGTGTGATGCTGACAGCTTGGCAGTAGTAACTTCTACCTGGAAGCGTAGGAAAGTGGGACCAGTGTTTTGTGTTTGCTGCTGTGGAAAGCTGACAAGCAGGATTCCTCGATGCAGTCCTGCACCCTGCGGAAGGGCGCCCGTGGTTTGGCAGTGCCCGGCGCGCGAGGTGGTGCAGGCAGGAAGGCTGTGGTCAGGGCTGAGGTGTGTGAGCAAGGCAGCGCTGGACACCACGCTCTGCTGCGCTTGCTAGGCATGGCACAATTTGCTCAGCTGCAAAGGAAAGGGATACTTTTCTTCCAACTAGGACACACAGTTATTTCGTCTTGGACACTTGGAGACAACCTTTCAGACTAGGAATTCATAAACCACAAAACATCCGTGTTAAAAGAATCTGGCCAAAGATACAGCATTCATGACTGTTTGTTATTCCTTTTTCCCTTTACAAAACAAAAGCAAACAAACTCCTTTGCTGTAATCAATAGTGGTCAAGAGAGAACTTTCTTCAGTTCAAGGATATCAGCTTTAAATAGTAAGGCTACAAGCAATATTAATTGATACAAGACTTATTTCTGTTATAAAATTTACTATACAAATGTTTTCTAAGAGGCCAATGATTAACAGTCCATTTTTGTGACATAATGAAAAACACATCAAAGCCTAAGAGGAAACAAGTAAGTATGCACATACAGCTCATATGTTTGTTTAAACATATTTTACATATTAAAATACAGTAGTTTCTTTCTGGATGAGGGCTCTCAAATTATAAAATTATTCTGTCAGGTTTTCAGACTTGGCAGGGTATGAGGTTTTCTTGCTGTGTTCTAACAGAGAAGGAGAAAAGCATCACTTCAGTGGTAAAGAGCTAAATAACCACACAGTTAATGGAGGGGAAAGTTTAGGAAAAATAATTACATTAATTCACTTCAGACCTGATCCTGCAACCTTCAACCATGCAATGACATTTTCTGCCCAGCAGCAGACCGAAATTTACACTTTGCAGAATCCCATCCCTACTGAGGTAGAGATTGCCAAATAGCTGTTAGTGAGAGAAGTGCCATGTGTGCCAGTTCTAGAAACTGGTAAGGCAGTACAGTCTGCCCTAAATTTTCAAGCTTTTGGTACCTTACATAACTAGGTGCAAAATATTTATTTTTATTGCTGGTTCTTTTCTTTGGAAGTGCAGTCATGTGCAATCAGGTGGAATAAGTGTGCTGATAATTTTCCTTCAGAAATTGTAATGGTTAGTGATGTGGACACTTTTCTTTTCAGGCAGAAACCATGAGGCACTGAAGCAAGCATTCACTTTTCTTGCACTTGAGGTCACAAATTTATGCAAGTCAAAAATGTTTGGCCTGCCAAAAACATCATGCTACACTCCACCAAATAAAAGGACACTGTTATTCTTACAAGGAAAGGTTTGACAGGACAGGAAATAGGCAGGGTCATAGAAGTTTACTTAATACCGAAACTTATTTAACTGTCTTTAAGCCAAAATACAATGCTAGTTACTTAAAAAAAAATTAAGAATTAAAAAAATTAGAAGGCAGAGGGGGAAGACAAACGCAGGAGCAACAGAGTGTGCTATTACAGGAGTAGCAACCAACACAGGAACTAGGGAACCTTAATAAGAATGAGCAGATAATCTGGATTCCTGTTGGCTGCCTTTACTGAGTTAACACGTACTAAGTATGTATTAACTTATGTCCTGAACTCGCAGCAAGAGGCATTTGATTTGGAGAATCCAATGCAGAGTTTATTAAGCCACACACTACCTCCCTTACAATGCAATCCTTACGTAGACTGCATTTCACTTAAAGGATGGGAGGAAGGGGGAGTGAGAAGAGTGAATATGGAAGATGGGAAAAACGTTGCTGTTCATTACAATTTTCCATTTTTGTTGAGACGCAGCAGGAGAGCAAAGCCACAGGCTTCTCTACTGCTCTTGCATGCCAGGAGGGATTATGCAAACACTGCAACCACCCAAATCTTATTTAAATTATAGTCATTGTTCCCCCTTTAATGGTTATACTTTTGCCTGCTTTCACTCAAATGTTGTTGCATCTTGCTTTCCGCCAACATAGTCCCAGTGGGAGTCATCAACTCCTTAATTACAGATGAACAGATCTTTCAAAAATACCTCTGGAAAAGAAAGCAAACTTTAAGTGCCATCTAGTGGCTAATCTACTAAAAAACATCAAATTGATCCAAAAAAATCTTGATACAGTAATACAGCTGTGGCTGAACTGACAAAGCAACCACTAAAAATTAGGTTAATACTTCTGGGGAACCAAGAAAAGGACTAAAGATCAATGGTATCATTGCCACAAGGTTTTTCTCTGTAAGTGGAGTTCAAGTAGTAGGAATCGTTCCTTCAAGACCCTTATCAGCTTCTGCCTTGCTAAGGAGATGCAAGTTGTTGTATGTATTTCAGTCCAAATTGGAAAATAGAACACATTCAGATCTCAGAATAGAACCCAAACCACGGGGGTGAATCTGGAGCTGAGCATCTGACATCAAAAGTTAGCATTCTCCTCCAAATTCACCTGGGGTTGAAGGCCAGATTTCCTCTATTTGTAATAAGTCAAATCCATTTCTAAAATAAAGGAAGTGGATTATTAGTTAGTAATGTCCTTTTCTGTTCCCTGCAGGGAAAAAAAAACAAAACAAACAACTTTTTCTGATGTAGATGAGAATTCCTGACAAAATCTCCACGCTTTGTTTAGACAGAGAGATGTTCCACAAGATCATTCCCCAAGCTTTAGGTAACTCCTCTTGGAGATGACATGAACTTTCTGCATCAGCATTTGACAGTCTAAACATGAATAGCTCTGTCTGAACTTATTTGGTATTATGGAGAGTAGCCGAATGTTTTAATTTAATGTATTTTTAATTTCTTTTTTTTTTTTTTCAAATAGCATAGTAATGCTCCAAAGCAAGACCAAATTATATTTCTTCACTTTCACGCCTACAGTGAGCCCTGGGGATCACACCTCAGTGACAGGTTCTGGAGATGTGAATCTATCTAGATAGGAGTAAGACTTGGGCATGTTAGTGCCCAGCTTCTCCAGAGGTTACTTGCTGAAGTGTATTCTTCAGTGAATGCCATAGCCAGTTTTCCACTGAGAACCAATTTACAACTAGTTCAGTTAGACAGGATAGATCTCAGATAAAGTAACAAACAAGATCAACATGTTTCTACCTCCTCTCTTCCTTTTGCTAAACATTTTTAGGCATTCTAATTTTTGTTTAAAAGAGGATCAAATGTGCTAATTAAAGCTTCAAATGTACCACTATAAAGGGAAATTCAAACCTTGCTGAAGTGCTGGTCTGTCTTCTTCCCCTTGCTCATAGAGATGGTAAGTTTTACAAGTTAGTCCTAAATAGAGACATGAAACTACTACCAACAGGATTATCGTGATCTGAGACTACCAAGGAGAAGAATGATACGAACATCTTAGTCTCCAAAAGAGCCCACCTTTGCACTGTGGGACATTACTTACAGTACAGTATTTCACACCTGTGACCTTGCAGCTAAAAAAATCTAAAAAGAGAATACAGACAGCTTCAAGAAAAAAGACTTTGAGAGCCTCACAGCCTTTTCTATTTGTTTTCTGTAAAGAAGCAAAATACTCAAGGGTTTTTTTTCCCTTCCATTGTGTGGATGTTCTTTCAGATGACTTTTGAGTCACTTAAGAGATTCCCACACTTAAAGAAACCATCAGGTTTGGGGCAGGTTCCAAAAGAGTTAACTGGTCAAAACAGAACTGAAAAAAAAAATAATTGTGCACTGCTTCAATAATTCAGAATCTTCCTCCCATACAGTAACATTAGTTAATTTGTCAACAAATATTTTGACATCATATTTCATAGTATTTATTTACTATATATAGGTTATTTCCAGTACAGCTTTGTCATTTAGGTCAAGCACTCTATTAATAGAGAGCTGAAAAACTGGCTGTTTGAGGATCAGCTAAGGATCAAAGACATAACTCTAGCTTTGAACAGAAGCGTTTTGACAGGTTGTAGAAGATGCAATATTAAACATCTTTGCCTTATTCTGATGTAGGGGTCAGAGTAGGAAGTCATCTTGAGATCTGTATTATCACAGATTCTATATGAA
>NW_008624810.1:384-10240 GCF_000691845.1 Merops nubicus | reverse complement strand
GCAGGAAATACTGAGCTATGTGGAAGATAGCTTTCAGAAGATTAACACAGACTGACAAGGAAACAATCAGCCATTTTAGTTTGGGTGAATCAAATCAAATCATGAAGTTATTTCTTCATTTATTAGAGTAAAATCAGCACATAAACAATGAGTTCTGATTACTGAGGATCAAACATCTAAAAAGAAACAAGAATCCATCAACTAATCAATCAAGTCAGTCATGCACATTTACCCATAATGCAGATGAATTCATTGGCTATAAAAATAGCAAGGACAGATACAGGGAAGTCTGAATAAAACTTTAATGTACTCAAAAATGCAACTGCTTTTAATTCAAATGCAAATTCAAAACCATGTAAACCAAAACAAAAACAACATAGAAAGCATATTCAAATAATTTTCAGTTCTTTCCAGTAGAGCCAAAGCCATTTTCGCCACGCTCCGTATCATCTAGAGTCTGAAAGACATAAATTTTAAGTTGGTTTAGTGCCTTAACTTGCCTTTTGTTTCTATACAACAGATACTGTCTGTTATAGAGGAAGGCACACTTACTCATAACAAGAGAAACTGAACAAATTTGTAAGACATATTTTAGAATACTTTTGCACAAGTTTAAACAAATCCCACATTGTGAGACGTTTTGAGTATATACTACAGTATTTCTCAAGTACCAGTAACTATGAAAACTAAAAAAGACAAACACAAACAAACAACTGAAAAAAAATCAACAAAACACAAAAACCCTACATAAATGCATTCAAAGCATCAAGATTTTTATTCAGGTAGCAATGCTAATCTGTAGTTTTAACACCTGAAGTATTTTTAAGGTGAAGTATTTAGCTATACCAATGACAAATTTCAGCTTATATATAACTATCTTAAGCTACTAATTATTGAAAATAACAGAAATATTTTCTTTTGGCAACTCACTTGAACTTCTTCTAGCTCAGGATAGCAAATGCGTTCACAGATGAGCTGAGCAATTCTATCCCCCTTTTTAACTGCAATGAATTTAAAATATTGTTAGTTCCTTGAAAAAAGTGAAGTAAATTTTGATGCTTTCAGGAGTATCAGAACGTACTGAAGTAGAAACACTTACTTGAAACGTAATTAAGCAGATCTTAATAGACCCAAAAAAATTCAGATTAAGACAAACTTGTGCTTAGTCCTTTTAAAGGTGAAGTTTCAGCAGCAGGACCAGCTCAAGGCACCTCCCCTCATTTCTGCTGCCATACTGTGACATCTTAAGTGTCATTATGCAGAAGTACTGCAGAGATGGAGACAGCTGTATGTATAATGTGGCTCCTTTTGTAAACTAGAGCCAGGAACTTTGAATTAGCAAGAGGTAAACAAAATTTCTGATTGGAACCCAGTCTTGCTCACAGAACTTCTAGAAGCAGCTTTGGTTGTGAAGTTGCAGAAAAGACTGCAAAACCACTGGCAATATTGTAACTGGGCCCGGAAGCTTGAAACTGTTTGCAGAAAGACAGCATAATGAAGGGAGTGTCATACCTTTATTCGGCCTTTACCAGGATCCTGGAGTTTTTAATCTCAAGTACTGCTCAGCTACACAATTTTTTTTTCAGTGCAAGGAAGAAACGATACAAAGTTGCACTTGAGTACAGCTTGTGAATCTAAAGCTTACGGAAGCAGGGCTTTTCCCCCTTGGTTTTGTGGTGGTGGTATGTTTGGGGCTTAGTTTTTGGTTTGGGTTTAGTTTTTTTTTTGCATGCAGCTTCATTTGCCAGGAGTGGAATAATTTTTTTTTTCCTTAACAGGACATTGTTAAGTTCCATATTTTTGTTAACTGTAAGAAGAAAAATGTTCTCAGTTAATTCTAACTTTTCATAGACTTTTAAAGAAAATTTAGTTTTTCATTTCCAGTCAGATGGCTGAAAACAGACTCTGCCAAGCTTAACACTTGCCTTCAAAATTCTCTTTCCCAAAGTTGAAGAGTACCACACCAACATTTCCCCTGTAATCTTCATCAATAACACCAGCTGTCATAAGAAAGAATTGAGAGATATCTAGTTAACAAATATTGTCAGTATATTAGGTAAGTAAATTAGATGAGATTTAAGATCAGTAGATTATTGCAGTATCTCATATTGATATGCTTATACTGCTCATGCACAATTAATATACATAAAGACACTGAAGTAGCTAAAAATGCTAATCAATCTTGCAAAAAGAACTGAAAAACACCATCACATATCAAGAAGTGTTTTACCACTGTACTACTAATTTTAGTTGTAATACCTTATTTGAAATCAAGACAGCTGGACAAAATTCAGGCTCCATTTGTTCTGCTAACTTCAGCTCTTTGAGTGTCAAACAAAAATCTGTTCTTAACTCTAACATTTGATTTAAAAGTTATGGATTTGCACAGATCCAAATCCCATATCTCAGGCAGGGTAACAGAACCAAAACTTTAAAAAATAGATTGTCATTCAGCTACATTCAATGTAATACTGCAAAACAAACTTGCTTTTATGTTTTATGTAACTGTATTAACTACTGAAATGCTGGGGTTTGAACCCCGAGCCCCGAATTAAGGTTGACATACGGGTGATTCCCACAGCCCTTCATAAAGAGGGGGTGAGTTTGCCTTATAGCTTCCCCCCAGGGTGCGGCCGGCCCTGCAGGGAGAGCCAGAAGGGAAATGAGCCCCAGGGGTCCCACATTGAGTTGACAAAGGTCCGGTGTCTGCTTGGGGATAAAAGCTGGGACCACTTGCAGGGAGTCAGGAGTGTCTGTCTGTGGAGTGCACTCCCCAGAGCACCCTGGTTCAGGGCAGACCTCCTGACTCTCCTGGAGCTGGGCCCCACTCTGTTTAGACCTTTGTGAATGCAGGCTGATCGGGTGAGAGTCGCCATGTGGGCACCTTTCTCTTATGTGTTCAGCTTGCTGGTCTGGCTGTTTCCCATGCCAACTATGGGAGCCCTTGGTTCTCTGTTTGTACCACCTGTTGTGGGCCGAGTCACATCTTTTGTGGGATCGTTGGGGGTGGTGTCAATTATGTACCAGCTGATTGATCTGTTTGCACCCCCAGGGGTCATTCATATTATAATGTTTTTGTTTACAATACAGTCTGCATATTGGATTCTCTTCCTGCTGGTGCTATCATTTTTGTTGGGCCTGGTCATTGGCAGAACAACTACATATGTAGGGAGATTATCTACCGATAGTCATTAAAATAATCATATTCTGCTTCTTAGGGTTTTTTCTCTCAAATACAGTAAGAACATTTCCAGTAGAAAAACTGCAGTTTCGCTTTCCTTGCGGACAAGTATTGCAGAAATAATTCAAATATTAAAATTATATGTTATTTTAATGTAATGACATTAAAATTTGTCATTGTCATTTGAATGAATAGAAAATGGATGTGTTTTTTTTCTTAGTTCCTTCAGCTGTGTGAAATTATTGTGATACATATGGCCCATAGATACTGTACAATCTCTGCACTAGTTCTAGCTAGGTCCCTAGCTGAAGTGCTAATAACACTGGGAGTATCCCCCAAGTTCTGAAAATTCACAAACACATACAGTTCTCCAGTTAACTCACTGGTTTTTAACTGTATGCAATTGCTTAAAGGGACCCTAGTTACAGAGCACTGTCAAAAGTAACAGTGACCAAAGCAGAAGGATTGCTGTGCACTAACATTTTCCAGAATCAAAAAATAATTTAAAAAATTATTGACTGTAGTATTCAATTCAGTTGATTCAGAGAGATTGCTGTACCAAAGCCACATGCACAGGTCTTGTACTGCTTGTTTGGTTTAGGTTAGACCAGCTTCCAAAAAGTGAGCTACATGTTGGTTAAACTGAGACTCGCAGTACACCACCCACACTGGTGATCACAGAGCTTTCTTGCACTATTTCTACCACAGTTCAGTGTGCCAATTCATTACTTAAAATATAATAATCAAATCCTATGCATGTGTCAAAGGGTATAAGCAAAAAAGCTGAACTACAAAACAGTAACATGAAAATTTTGCCTTCTTCTAGCATACTACTCCTTCCTCCTTTTTAAAATCTCAGATAATCTAGAGCCCCTATAGAATTGGTAAAGCAGGGGTGACACAAAGCGTACACTGACGAGTGCTCCACAAGTGGTTTGTATTGTTTTATACAATCGTGGACACCGAGTCCATGTTACACAGATGCATAACAAAGAGAGATTCAAACAACTTGTAGTTTGCAGTACCAATCATTTTAAGCATCACTCAAGTTCTGCAGTCAGTTGCCCATTATTTTGGTGTATTTGTTCAACTGAGTCAATCACCTGGAGAGCTGAAAGCCAGAATTCAAATTTACCACATAAAAATATACACATATGCTCATAAATGCATATAAAAAAGATCATTAGCTCATTGGAAAAGTTTTTAATTCAACAAAACATTCTCAAGTGTTTCTGTACAGCTAAGACAACATTTTTCAGACTATATGCTGGTATAGGTGTTGCCATACATTATAGATTGATAATGGAATTTGCTAATTTAGCATAACAAGGGCTAATTTTATTTGTGTTATATCAGAGTAGAATACTATATTATAACAGAATACTCAAAACTGATTACTACAGATTACTAATTCTATTGAAATGGAGATTATGCTTTTATATGTAAAAAATGTACCAATTAAAGTAGTATGGTTAGATTATACATGTAAGAAACTCTTGCATGTCACATTTTTTCTGGAATTAACTGAAAGAAATCTGAAGAAAAGCACACCCAATACAAACAAAGCTTGCAATGAGAGCTGAAGCTACGTACTAGGAAAATAACATTTAAAAGTATGTTTTGTGGCCAAAACAATTAGTCTAATGCTGTGCTGAGTGACTGAAAATGCTGTTGAAGCCATGGTAATTCTGAATTCCATTCTAGGCACAGCTGGGTAAAGGTGTTGTGAAATGAATTCCCTACCAATCACTTTCTCTTCAAATGTATTATACCTCTGTTGACATGGTCTTACTGAGTTTAACCACCGTGTGGATTTTGAGTTCAAACTATGCTATTTGTATTAAAGAATATATAATCCTTGCAACACACAGGAAAATACGGCCCAGGTGCTGTTTCCTTCTGTTCAGGGTCACAAACTCACTCTGTGTAACCGTATGTATGAGCAAAACGTGTTAATACCCTTGGCATTCTGTTCTTCTGGAATGCCAAGTTGCAGTAATTATATACGTTTCTGAGGACTAAGGCACTTTTCTACATGATGGGTACTGGGTGGAAAGCATCTAAGTCACTGTTAGAAAATTCATGCACTGGGATCGGCAGTCTGACATTTTTGTACCTTGTCAGAAGTCTGGCATGTTACTTGTGGGGAGAGTATCCATACCTAGCAGATGGGAATTCTAAACATATTCTTGCATGATCCCAATTTTTCTCCCTGACTCCTAGGACTTCTGGCAATGTATTTTTACTTGAATGGCTAATGCTCTCATAATGACAGTACTTCTCCAGAAATTAAAATTATGGAACAGTTGTTTTGGTTTTTTTTTTTAGGGTTTTTGATGTGGGTTTTTTGTTTTCCTTTGTTTTGATTTTTTTTTGTTACTAAGTGCTCTATTAACTGTCAATAATAGTTTTCACTCATGGTTTGTCAACTCTCAGCTGATTTTAAAATCTGAACACAGGTCATCCTGCTAAACACTGCTGATTGCCTTCTGGTATTTCCAAGTTTAACTTTCAGAGTGAAAAGACTGTTACAGAATATCTCTTTTTCATATAAACAAAAAATAGTTGTAGAAATATCACTTTAAAGAAACACTTTAGTAAACCATGTAAACTACAGAGAATTGTAGGGGTGAGAGAATCTTTGATTCCCATCTTAGCACTCTTTACTATGGTACCCAGTAACACTGAAAAACCCTTAGTGGAACAGACATGCAAGAATCAATTCATGTGTGAGCCTCAATGACACATAGCTGGCACAGATGCTCTCCTTTAACCTCGGGTATCACAACTGTGTCACAGGCACAGCTAGACTTTGATATGCTATGAAGCAGATAAATTAGTTCTGCAGTAGCTCTAAATTACACTGGGAATTCCTTTGCTTTGTGGCTGGCTTGGCATCAGAAAGAGAAGGGTGCCTAAAGTCACCCTTCCTCATGTCCAGAGCCAAGCCTATAAGCTAGTAAAGGCTAAGTACCAGTGTTCGAAAGTAGCCTGTTTTGTTTAACATTGGGAGGGGTTCAAAAACCACCCAAAAAAAATCTCTAAAAACCCAGCAAAAAGGGAAAAAGGCCCCAACTTTTCAGCAAACTTTTCTTGTCAGCTTTCATTATGACTCAAATTATAATATGCTTGCAAAAAAAAGTGCTCTCTTGGCCACCAAGATACCTATTAGATGCATCTTCACGTCATTACATCTGAAATTCAGGTTTTGATTCTTTTACTACAATCTATTGCCAGAAAAAAACAATTGCTTAGGGGTTTAAGGGGCAGAAAACATTTTACTTAACTTACTCGTGTACAATTAGAACAACGTAATACACATTTACTCCTAGTTAAATTGCTATGGACACAGCTGTACTCAAAATAATTCCCCAGTAATCTTACTGGTGAGAACAACTGCAACATAGATGCCATTTTCTAATACAGCACTTGGAGAATCTGCCCGTGTTCTGATCAGCCCTGCTGCAAAACTGGAATTGAACCTTAAACATCACTTACTTCATGTTCCAGTTAGGGGGATATGGCAAAAGGTCAGTGAGGCTATCACAAAGGCTTCTGGTTATATATCATATATGACTATAAGAGTCGTTTTCGCAGAGATATCTGTGAATTTCTAATTAAAGGAAAGCTCAGAATATTTTTAAAAACCACTCCGTTGTTCAAAACAAATCTGTTGCTACTACTGAACAACAACAAAAAAGTAAAGGCTTGTTGAAAGTAGATTTTAGTTTTATTTCTTTCAAAAGACTTTCAATTTTTAAGTCAGTTATGCAGAAAGTTATGAGTTTAAATTTCATTTGCTTTACAAAATCTGTTGCATTTTCATCAGTGAGAGTAAACTAAACCTCTTTTCATCCTAACAGTCAGTTATACTCACAGTAATGGTGTTTAGTCAAAATGGAGAAAGCAGATTGTAGGGGAAAAAAAATCTTTAAAGCTTAAACAAACAACAACAAATTTCTATGCCATGCATTACCCAAAAAAGTACAATATGGTTATTATTAAAAAAAAAAATCAGTAATATTTCTATAATTCAGCAAGTCTTAAAACAATTATAATGCACTGTCTCTCTGAGGTATTATCCAGTTATCTCCTTTTGACAGACAACCAACAAAGCTAGCATTATTTAAGTATGCATATTACCACGTGAAATTAAGGCACTTCCGCAGTCAAGATCTACAAAGTCTTAGTATAAAGAACAAAAGTCTTACCACCAACATCTATGAAGTGCTTTGCAGCTAAACCAGAACGCGGTGCTAGAAAACAAGACATTTCTTTTGTAAGTATAATAATTTATTTATCTTAAAACTCTTACACAATATTTATAGGTTACATAGTGTGTTTTCACAGAGTTGTGGCAGCAAGAAGTATTTCCACAGTCTAAAATAAAAATGACTTTACAGGAACAACTGTAAGTGATAATGTATATACTAAACAAATAACAGCTGCTACAGCCTACAATAAAATAGCACTATTTCAGTGATATAAGTATATCTTTGTTTAGACCAGCAATTGCAGAGTAGGGGTCTCCAAGGAAGGTGACTGGAGTGGACAATGACTATCTAACCTTGGTTTATGTTTGTCAGCTAAAACTGGTTTGGAATAATCTCAAAAAACTGTCGGGTCAATCCATTCAAGTTACAATGGAAAATTCTTTACTTACCTTAGCCTATTTTGATGAGGTGCCAAAATGTTAGTCTCTTCAAAATTTGCCTTGGGATAAGAGAAATGCACATGCTTTCTCCTTTCAGATGAAAAAGCACAGCAAATTCTGATCACACTCTTCCACTGGAGTGGCTATTGCTTTTTTTTACTCTAAAAATTTACATCTAATTCAGAAAAAGAATCTGCAAAACAAAACGTCTTGTACAAGTTCTCTCAAGTATTCTGTCACAAAAAGTAGACCTTTCTGCTACAGTAAGACTCTTACTGGAGGGGTACTTTTTAAACATCCAGTGGTGTATTTTCTGCATGTCCATTACTGACTGGTCTTTGTGATTTGAATTCTGAAACTGCAGAGAAACAATGAACCATTGCATAACCTAAAAAATTGTATGTAATTGTGAAATTTTTTTGCTAATCATCTTTTTGTCATTTGGCACATGCCAAACCTCAAATGTATTTAACAGGACCTGTCCACTATGAGGCTTGCTACATCACACAGCCATGTAACACCTTTTTGTGTGCAGACTAATCCTGAAAGCTTCAGGTGAAATCTAAATGTGAAGATAGTGTCAAACCTGTTCTGCAGTGACTCTGCAACCTTTTTTAAAACTTGGTTACTCACCTACTCGGCCATAGCATCCAGAAGGAAGTGCAATTTGAATATCTGTTTTCACTACAGCCTTTTCCATGGGTGGTATCACACAGTCATAGGCACTACATAAAAGAAAAAAATAGTTTATATAGAATACTTTGAAAATTTTATTCTCTAACTTAAGGTCCAAAATTACCCAGAATTACTCTTGCTGGGAATTTATACCATAGAATTTACAAAAGAAATATTTACAGATTTGCAAAAACCTAATCCAGATTCTAAAACATCTGATAATCCCAATTTGATGACACTAGTTTAAGATATCAGTAGTGTAATTTGAACAGCATAGTCTTAAGATTGTTAGTTTTAAATGTTTACTAACTGGTAAGATTAAAAAAAAAAAAAGTTTAAATCTAACCATTAGGTGAATGAGCTTGTGCAATTTTTGTGCAAAAGCAGGAACTTTAAGGATAATACTCTTCTGATTAGGCTTTCTACAGCAGGTGAACCAGTTGTAATCAATACCAATAATAACTGAGTTAAATTTTAGCAACAATGGTATATTTCTGGTCAGGTCAGAAGTTCCCAATTCACATGATTCTGCTGGGAACTGCAAACTAGATTTTAGAACTTTCTGAAGCTACCCAGCTGGAGGCTTAATGGTAGGCATTGGTGACACCACCACAGTGAGACTGTCCTACTTGTTCGAGGCAAGCATATCTTGGCCTTGATGAACTGATTTTTAAATATTGGGAAGCACTGAAACGTTTTTTGTGAAATGGCCTTTTTTCTTCACGTGTGTAGTGCAGCACAGGAACAAGAACAGAAACCTGGTACGACAGAAGGAATACAAAAGAAAAGAGTCAAGTGTGGTGAAGCAAAGCTTCAGGAAGAAAGTCAGACAGGCAAAGGAAGAAAAAGACAGGCTGGTTATTCTAATACTATAAAAGGGAAGGTAGAGGAGGTCACAGTGGAGTTCAGGTATAACTAGCGATTGTACTCGATCACAGAAACGCTACACAAGCAACCACAAGCTTAGCTGCAGATATTCCTGAACGCAGTGAACATCTTTGAACAATGGTTATTATCGGCCGAAGGGAACAACACCCTAAGTCTGTGGAGCAACCCACATGTTCCCAGTTAGGAGCATTATCAAACTGCCACAACTTCGTTTGGCAGACGCACCCAAGAGAATAGCAGAAAAGCGCTGGCAAGGAGGGCCCCCATATGCTACCATTCCTTCTTTCAGTAGGAAGGCACCAAGTCACCGCTGGCACGGACAGAGACTCCGGCAGACGTGTCCGGCCTGACTTTGCTGCATCGCTACCTGATGGCTGGGCCGCGGGTCTCTGGAAGCGGGGCGGGATGGAGGAGCAAAGGGGACAACGACCAGGCCTGCTCTGGCCGCCTCGGGCTCT
>NW_008624810.1:0-353 GCF_000691845.1 Merops nubicus | reverse complement strand
AGGGGGGTCCGGGGGGGGGCGCCCCCGCCTCTAACGGAGAGGGAGCGGGCGGGGTCGGGGCTCCTACCCGGACGGGCTACCCTCACCTGTACAGATCGTAGCCCGCGGCCCGAGCGGAGCCCCTGGAGGGGGCGGAGGCGTTCTCGGACAGCCTGGTGAAGCGGAGCCGTGCGGCGGGCTCCTCGGGCACCGAGCCCTTCTGCCTCTTGCTGGGGGATGGCTGCGGGGCGACCTCGGAGGAAGGCATCGCGGAGCGGGGACGGCAAGGAGAGAGACGCGCCGTGAGGGGAGCGAAAGCGCGCCAAAACCGGCACGGCCCACGGTAGGCGGGAACAGAGGGGGGAAGCGGCTTC
>NW_008624809.1:0-38923 GCF_000691845.1 Merops nubicus | reverse complement strand
GCCGGGCTGCAGCGGAGCGCGGCGGGACGCGCCGACGCGATCGTTCGATGAGCTCATGTGACAGCCCGGCGCGGAACCCTCCCGGGCCGGCTAATTGCTCCTGTTGCAGGCCGCGCGCTGTGCTCCTCTGTGCGTAACGTGTAACAGTCTCGGCCAGGATTTCCGCCAGGTTCTCCGCGTTTTCCTCTGGAGACGTGTTTGCGATGACCCAGCAGCCCAGCTGGGACGGCGTGCTTTGACTCTGTGCTCTGATTACCAACAGCAGAATAAATGTAACAGTGGCTTTTCAAGCCCAGTAATGAGTTCATTTAAAAGTAACTGACAACATTTACCTACTTCGGTCGTCCAAGTGTAAACGGTAATGCTTTTAACCTCGGACTGTTTAGAGGTTCTGTTGGAATTATAAACTGAGGATTTAGAAAATACGTTCCTTTTGCCTACAGATTACCACTTTTCTTCTCATCTTTGAAAGAAGTTCTTAAGAAATAAAATGCTGAGGGTAGTGAGATTTAGACACACTGATGAATACTTGAAACTACCACCGCTGGTGGGAAGGGAACTGTTTCAAGTAGAGTGAAAATATTTTCTATTTCTGTTGTAAACAACAACTTCAGAATAATGACGGACATCTCTCTATAATGTGGCAACTTTAGTCTGAAATATAGTCAAACAGAAAAACAAGGATGTTATTACTACGAGAACAAATCTGAATAGATATTTTGAGTGCTGGGTCTAGTAAGTAACTGTTACTCTGGTGGAGTTCTGTGGCTTTTTATAGACACTTAGAGAAGCTGCTGCTTACCTGCTTACTAAATAAATCATGTACTGTAGATAAAGACAAACAGGATCTGTCAGCAATTCCTGCTGTCCAAAATGTGAAGGGGTGTGTATTGTGGCTTGCCTATAACATTCGCTGTTACTAGACTGAAAATTACCCACTTCATAAACAACAATTTTCCAGCTGATTGGGCATATCTTACAAAGAAACTTTACTTACTAATTGAATCTCAGAAGGTTGTGGTTCCAGAGTCGGGGTTTTGGGGGCGAGATGAGCTTATGTTTTATCCAACTGGCCCACAAAGTCCCGCTTTTGGTGGTCACTTTTTTCTGCAAAAGAAACCAGTACATTATTATGGCTCTTAGAGTGGACATTAATCTTAGTAGTAAACTACAGCTGCACTTAGTAAAAGGCTACTATACACTTGAAATAAATAGAAATACTATAATATTGTATTCAGCAATGAAAAGTGAATAGAAAATATTATTCTCTAGTATTTATATAACAAAATAACTCTAAAAGTTAAACATTAAGAAAATATTTCTTACTGTTCGTGGTGTTTTTCTCTCAAAAAGCCAGCAAAAGCTGAAGAAAAAGTTGTTTCAAAGGTGATCATCTGATATAGGTGAAGTCTCTAGAAAAGACAGGTAGCTTAAGCCTTGAAAACATTATAAACGTGGTAACGTTTGTATTTTCAATCCCCTCCTCCGTTTCTTTGCTCACTATGTATTCAGTTTTAATGTATCTCTTCAGCTAGCTGGTTTTTTACATATGTGCTTGCGTGCCTACATGTATATGGTCTGTCTCTATGAACTGATTTAAAGATTGCTAAATTTTGTGCTGATAAAAATAGTAGAATATATTTTTATTAGTAAGGCACTGTAAACCTGAGCTTGGTAGAGCTGTTTTAAGTTCATGTTACTATTTACATTTTGATATCAATATCTAAGCGTAATTTTTACTTAAAAATTATGTAATTGTACTTTCCTCATGGGATTCTAGTACGTGTTGAAAATTTGTTACTAGACAAGATGAACTTTCTTGTGGTTCTGAATATACTACACATATATTTAAGACTGAATGAAACACGTTACACAATATTATTTCTATAATGGCTCATGTATACGGTGTACACACACAAAATACAAATGGGAGCATCCCCTCAGCTGGTGTAAATGTGCATGTCACAGTTCTGACATTTTATGCCAGCTAATCACCTGCTTAAGTTACACATAAACATCTAGACATTCACATTGCGGTCAACTTATTGTTCAGTCAGAGTCATTTTAAGTGCTGCCCTACTCAGACTGAACAAACAGAAGTATTTCCAAAAGGCCTGGAAATTCAGCTGGAGTTACACAGGGATACACTGCTGAATGGAAGTTGTTGGTACGTGGTATATCACATGACTATATGCACGATCTGTATATTCATGCAAATGGGTATCATGCTGAATCACCAAGCCTGTTATAAGGAATTACGCTATTTTACATTTTCTAGCAATATAGCTGTTGAAATAGGACACATCCAAGCCTCAGTAACAAATTCCTCGCTTGTTAAAGACTGAAATCTGATGTGGACAAGCTTAGGTCAGAATTGTGCTGCTTATAGGCCTTTTAGCTACTATTTTGCATGGAATAATGCTGTTCGAAAGCAGCATTTATGAGGTTAAACTGTCATGAGCCACTTAAGCTACAAATTTAACTGTAGAATTTTATTTTTTTTTAATTTTAGGACTTAGTTTGTGAATAAATTCTATACCTGTCCAATATGGCAAGCTGTCAGATTTGGATTGGTTTAACTCCTATGGTCTCTTTACTAGTATTCTGAGAACATAAGAGCAGAGAAACAGAGATCACAAAGTGGATCAATGTGAGGATCTTGCTTTAAGGGAAAAGACAAACGAATTACATACCGAAATAGCAGCAAAGATCAGCTCTGATGGTTAGACAAAACACTGATGGATTCCCTAAACATCTATGCTATAAAAATGTGATCTCTTTCCCTCACACTGGTTTTCCCACAAGGTTTGCGTGCAGCATGGGGTGGGGGTGTCAGAGCTGAGACTCCTGAAGTGCATTGCGTGTCCACAGCATTAATAATTAAATACCTGGGATTAGTCTGTCATGCTATTTGAAATTAAAAAAGAAATCTACAGAAGAGAAAAAGCAGATGGTATGTTTGTAATGAAAATTAATTTTCCTTCAGATAAAAACTGTAGTGTATTATTAAACAAATATTTAGACCAACTCCACTTATTTATTGCATTTATCGTTTATAAAATTGAAAGCTCTACTAGCTATGTTTCTATTTAAAATAATTTTTAAACAGCATTTTTATTATTACTTTTCTGGACTTTTAAGCAAACCTTGGGAAAAAAAGCTTACAAACACCAAAATAGCAGAGGACTATCAAACGACCGAATCTGTTTACTTTTTAAATTTATTGAAAGCAGTGAAAAGATCAGGATCTCCTCCAGCACTCAGTGGCATCATTTGGAGACTGGTCTGTGGCCTGCATTTTCTGAAGCAAGGCCTGAACGTTTGACTTCTCCTGACCTCATGTTGCAACAGAAAAGTTTTGTGACTCCCCTCTGATCTAACCATAGAGAAAAAGAGAGGGAGGTAATGACCCCGAGCTTGGAAACTCATGACCTGGAACAACTAAAGATCGTGCCTTAGTAAAGGCTGCAAAATCAGTTATCCCTTCCTATGAAGCTGTTCAGAGTTTTTCCAGGGCAAGAACACAGACACACAAGGTGGGATTTTTAAATTGGATTTTATTCTTCACTCTGTTCTAATGACAGAGAACAGCACTGCTCACCTGTGTAAAACCTGAACCTCATTCATAAAGGAAATCTATGCAAACATACAGCAGTATGTTCAGAACGTATTTTTCAAAGGTTTCACTCAAAAATACTATCTTATTTGCCTTAAAAATAATAGTTAACAGGCTATGATTTTTTTTTTAAGAAAAGGTTTTTTGATGTCTTTAAAATATTAGGGGAAAAACGTTGCTATCACCTGGAAGCTGCACCTGTGGTGGAAGAAGTAGTATAAAAGTGGTTGTATACATGAACTGTCAAATCCACTTAAGACCACACAGCTTGAGGCTATGAAGCTGCTGGTGAAATTAACTTCAGGCATCATTTGCCTTGTTCACAGTGCACATCAGTTAATAAATACACAGATCTCATGTTGCAACATCATATGCTTTTCTCTTGTAGGGAATTTGGTAAAAGTACAAACATGATAAAAAACAAAAATCAGCTTTTTTATTACTGTCAAAATGCCCAAATAATTTCTGTTTGCAAGGTTCCAGTGCAAGGGCAATGTTTACATACGTGACATGTGAATGGACAGGAGTTATTCAGCTTGTGGATTTTTTTCAGAACATTTCTACAACATGTACAGAATAAATAAAGATAATAGGAATAGAAATAAAACCACATCTATTACTGAGGTAACTTGCATTATGAGCTAGCCAAATATGACTACATATTAGTGGTTGGTTTCAGAAGGTTACCACTGATTTCTGACTCCCTGATGGATAGAAGGCTCTTTAGTTACCAACATTTTATTTTTCACATTGGAATCATAACTCTCGACAGACAGGCTCCAGAGTTTTAACTTTTTTTTTTTCTTTTCCTGTTTGGAGCACATGTGCTCCTAGAAGAGCTCAAAAGTAGTCTTAAAAATGATGCATCAGTCCTAGCTGATTTCCTAATATACTGAATGCTCACATTGCTGATACATATTACTAACTTTAAACAAAGCTATTTTAATCTTTTCAGTTAATACTGCCATGATATTTTAATTTAGCTGTTACTGGAGGAGGCTACAATTCACCAGTGTAATGTAGTATTGATGCATTTTTGCTGTTTTAAGTATATCAGCTTAAGCCAGACAGTCCAAATCCTTTTTAATCCAAATCATGGATTCCATGTTCCTATATGAACTGATATAAATTAGTAGCTATACATCAATTTTTTAAAAGTAATAGCTTTTATTTTGTTTTGTAGGTCAGGATAAGAATTAAAACAAAAAAGACAAAATGTGTTTTGTCAGCTACAACAAAGCATGTATAAATGGTTTTAAGAAAGGATCAGAAAAATCATTTCAGGATGTTTCAGGACTGGCCAACAAGGTTCAGTAAAAATAACTATTTCTAGCAGTAGTTTTACTGAAGTGCTATTTCTATTTGTTATGTATTGCAATTGTTACAAATGTCTATTAAAGTCAGCATAATCTAGATCTTTGCTTTGATGCTGCTGCTGTTTGTATAAAAGCTTGCTTTCGTAACAGAAGGTCTGTTTCAAACCACACACACTGCAGACACCTCTGTCAGCAGGTGCCTGGATGCTGGTGTAAGTCAGCAGTGTCTCCACTGAAATCACTCGATCTACATCAGCAAAAACACAAGTGAGGTCACAGTAAAATTCCTGGAACCTGAGAACTTGGTTCATTTTTTATATTACAACATGAACAAAGAGCAAATATAGAACACAATATTAATATATGAGGAAAAAGCATAGCTTTTTTCAACAATATTATATTTTATGTGTTATGTCACAAGGATCTGTTGAAGACTATGCCTGTTAGGTGCTATTTAGTGTGGGTTTTTTTCTAAATCCAACTTTTCATTAGCCATGTCAGTTGGATAAGCATAACTAGAAGTTCAAATGTGGTACACATTTTACTAAGGTGATCTACAACTATGGAGAATTCAGTCTTCACTAAATTGGGATTCCGCTTTGCATTTTTACTCTGAGTGGTTTTCCTGTCTGTATGGAAAACTGCCCACATTGCTTTGAAATTCTTTAAAATGACAGATATTACATTATTTTATTATGTATAATTTTCTTCTATAAACTAACATTCACACTGTCACTGAAGTAAATCCTTAAAAATGAGAGATGCAGGTCAATTGTTAATGATGATTATTCTATTTATTGGTTTTTGGGAGCTGAAAGAACAAAAGTTGTCCTAGATTGTCTGTGTTTTATGCATCATGTTTTCAGCTTCCCAATATGAATAGTACTTCTAAGATAGCCACTTCAAAGTTCACTTTAGTGAATGGACAGGACCATTATATACATCCAAAGTAAATGAGTTAGGGGTATCTGAAAAACTACAGTTTTCCTGTGCAGCGGACTAAGAAGAGATGATGAAATCCTGAAGTATTGTTGGAAAATTGTTCTACTTTAAAAAAAAAATCTTTATACTTTCTTGCTCAGTTTTCCACAGCATTCACCACTTCCTGCATGGCTCTCTACCGCAGGGAAAATGAGGGACTTTTGGGGGCAGATGTGTTTCCATTACACTATCATAATGCCCCTAAAAATCCTTATTGCTCTTGCAGTATTCTTCTGTGTTGCTGGGCCTGGTGTGAACTACTTGAAGACTTAGCTTATAAGTACAGCTTTTCTCTTAAAACACTTTAAAAAAACTACTGAGTTTTGTTTTGTTTATCTTATATTATTTTTAGTTGTGTTTACTGTTGCTTAAAATATAAATGGCAAGATTTGCAACCACCTGTTGGTAAACAAATGTCATAAGTCATAAATCCAAGGGACATGCCGATAACTGCGTGGTATTATGGAGAGGAATATATTTTGGCTTAAAAGTGAGAGCCAGTGGTATGATTTGTTTTAAGACAGAAATTCAGTGTGTATGTATCTGAAAACATGACACAGGTTTTGCAAGCTAATTTGAGTGACTGCTGTAGCAGACCTCACATACAATAGCAGCTGCTTTTAAGAACGTACATCTGGCTGTTTATCAGATGAATAGATCTGACCAGTACTTTTATTTAAATTAGGTGCACAAAAATATTCCAATGAAATTTCATGCGGTCCCAAAATAAATGCCTAGAAAAAACCATTGTGGGTTCTCAGCTATTCTATGCTTATTCAGCTGAAAAGGTCTCTGTGTGAGCATACCTCTTGCTGGGGCTTTTGAGGAAGGGTGGATGGCGTAGTCCATTGGGAATGCAGTCTTGTGCTGTACAGCTCCTCTCTACCCCTCCGGGTGTGGGAGAGATCTCCAGGCCAGGAGTGCCCACTCTCAGACACAGCTTGTTCCTGCTCAGTGGTATGTTCCCCTGAAGTCTGCAGATTTCCACAGTTCTTGAAGGAAAACACAGATCATATAAATATAAACATTGTTTGGTTCTGTCCAAGTATTGCAGCGCACTCTACCATCATTCTGACTTGTGCAGTGCTGGTAACATTTATTTCAGTAGCTGTGTGTGAAACAGTACTGTAACTGGTTTGTGTTGAGTGCACGCTTGACTTCACTGAAAGAAAATAATAGATAAAGAAATAATAAAAGAAAGCTTAAAAGAAATAATAGATACACGGCGTCACATTGTCCCTCTGACAGTGCCTTGTGTGTTTAAATAGCCTTCAAAATAGCTGGTGGCATAGGAAAGACACTAGCTGGGTAGATTATCCCCACCTCTCCTATATTAAAGTTCAATCCCCAAGGAAATGCTCTTCTTCATTCTGCCAAAGAAGTGTTCATCATTTTTCAGGCAGGAAAATGTTACAGGTTAAGTCATGTCCTATAGGTCACAAAGCAAACTTGCTGTTATGACTGGAACCCAGAACTTTTGATGCTCGGATTAATACCACAATAACAAGAAAATTACTTTCTAGCAGGACAGAATAAGCTGTATTGCACAATATCATATTCACATATTCATAGTCAAAACATGCTAGTGTATTCATTTCAACATGCAACAGCATTTGAAATATATGTATAGACAGAAAGCAGTAAAAAACCTAGTCATTATATTAATTCTAAATTTTCAAATCAGTGCTTCAGTGCTTCTATTTGGAATACTGATTGCAAGATCATTCCTAGCACATTCTGACATAAATTAAAGGTGGTGTAACACAGACTGGCTCGAGGTTTATGCAGCCTTTAAAATTATAAAAGTTGCATACAAGGTATTAGATTAACTGAATTATTAATGTTATTAGTAGAGGTTTTTTGACATCTTTGCGCTTGTTTAGTAAACTTTATTTCAAAATAACACTCCTAGTTAAAGACTAAAAACCAAAAAGCGTGAGGCCCCATATTCTGTGGAGTTCTGTAATATTACAGAACCTGTTACAGATCATTGAAGGGAGTACTCCCAGACGCACAAATTATATCACCTTTATATAGAAAGACACTGCTAATATGAACAGACTGGAATTTTTAATTACTTTTAAAAACTCCTTTGGGAGCTATGGTAGTCACAATACTATGTAAAGAATACTGTGATAGATTTGAGCATTAAAACTGATCTGAATTTGTCCTATGTTACAATCTTATCTTACATTTACTCTTTCAAGGATACCAGAGTTACTTTCTTTTCCTAACATAAGCAATCTGATAAAATTTCTTGCATGTGTAACTTGTAGATCTCAACAGTCGATTCTTGCATACATACCTGCTTATATATATACAGGCCATAGCAAAAGTCACACTCTCTCTGAAGATATGCTCTGTAAAAATGTAGTTATCATACAACACTGCTACCAAGAAAAATATTTGCTTTGTCCTAGCAATTCTGAGATTAAGTTCAAGAAAGGGAATCAAAATCAGTAACACTATATTCCACTCCCTTTCATATATAACAGGGATCACCTGACATGCAACTGTCATTTTTTTACACATTTTTAGCACTGAATAATAAGCATTAGAAAATGAGCGCCAAGCACATGGTTTCAAATGTGTACTTAAACCTTTGAATTCCAGTACTTGCTTCAAATTGTTTTAAGTATTTAAATTATTTTCATTTGAAATAATATGTCACAAAACCCTCTGGATCTGATACAGTCCCAGCAGGAGGACTGCAAAACTCATTTGTAAAACTGTCTGCTGAAGTTGAGCATTTTGTGAATAGGCTGTGAGTAGATTTCTATATTAAATATTCTGTAAAAGATAATTTTGCTGTCTGGCGGGTTTTTAGGTATGAGCAAAGCAAAGATCTCTATTAGGCTCTTCTTAGGGATTTTGATTTCTTGTAATTATAGGACCAAGAGTCATGAGCACGAACCAACAAATTCATGGTGGTGTTCTTAAAGTTAGAATAGTAGCAGCTAGGTAATATTTTTCAAATAGAATTTCCACAGTGGAAAAGATATTAAATGCTTCTTATGTGCCAAGAAAGGAATACTATGAGAATACTTTCATTCTTTCACAAAATGGAAGAGCATTAACAGCATTTTAGGGTTTTATTATACATAAAGTTTTTGTGATTACCAACAATGTCATAACAGATAAACAAAAATAGCAGAAAAAAATATTCCATTCTTAAATGGCCTGAATAAGAAACCAATCTAATTTATGTGTTGAATAAGACCATTATTATTTCAGGTTTTCAACATGACTGCAAACGTATGTACGCTGGCTATTTAAAATGTTATTCAGAATGCAGAACTTGGCTCATCCATTTTAGTAATATTTATTTATTTACTATGCTATTTGACTTGGGATATATTAGATCCAGTTTCTCAGTGAATTCAAGTGGTATCAATGCTGCTTCAGTCAGTACGGAGGGGTGCCAGTGCAGCTCTCTGCTCTCTCACCTGTCGGTCAGGTGCCTACATAAATAACAGAGTCAGTGTTTGAATGCAGGAAGCAGTACTGGACGTGTGTCACGATGAAGCTGTTCTGAAGAGCTCAGATAAGCCATCTAGTTTCACCCTGTGTTAGAGACAGATGTGGGAAAGGGAAGAGCTATAGCAAACGGAGCAGCAAGTCAACTGCGAGAACTAAACCCTCTACAGGGGCTGTAAATAAGTCTACAGAATAAAGACATAAGTAGTTCTCTGAACAGGAGACCAGAATGTGGCCAGAAGTAAAGGTAAAGGAAGCAGACCAGTATTCATGATGAGCCTGCAATGTAACTTTTCCTTAAATGGTTAGTTATGGGAGCAGAAATACATACAAAAATAAACTCCATTAATAAATGGTCACTACTCAATTACACTCAACTATTTCAGACTTGGCTAACTGGTTGCCATTGATGGCTGATGAATTATATGTAACTGGTTTTGGCTTAATTTTCCTTAAATTTTAAATGCATATAAACTTTTTTATTCCCAAATTTAAACCACCAGTGCCAAGATTCTGACTGAAGTGGATCTTTATGGGTGTATTATAAACAAGTGCAAGTGTAAGTTATGAAGTACAATGCTGACATAATCTTTATAGCTGGAAGATTTGCAAGTGTGTATACAGTATAGAAACACAAGGAATACATTTTAACTTAATAAAGACCATTAAAAGAAATCACACATGTCATAATCATACTTTCATCAAGATAATATGGCCTATTTTATACTTAAGCGATTAAAATAGAAGCTGAAATATTTGGAGATTATTTACTTGTCCAGTAGTTAGACTTGACAGTGATATTACTTGATAAATAATCTACTAGAGTGACTAGAATTCTTAAGCAAAATGATTTTTTATTGACTTCTAGGTTGTTGGGGCTTTTTTTTAACAAAAAGCCACATAAAATTTTTCTTTACCTTTCCCATGACGACTAATATTTTGTAGATCCCTTTAAAAGAGAAATCTACAGCCTTGCTATGACTGCTGCTTGACGCTTTCAGAGATCTCAATGGTGAGAACATCATAAATATCTAGATTGCAAGAGGTTAATTTTGTGTCAGAAGAAGCACTAAGATATTCATATAGACAGCCAGGGAATTTGTGCTAGTAAGTTTTGGAGTTCTGAACTAATCCCAAACAAAATTATCCTGTGGCTGGAGTTGGCAGTAAGGAGAACTGAGTGTGTCCAGAAGATCTTCAGATTATAGTTGGAATTAGACATAGATTCTGTGACTCATATTCAAATAATTTAGATCCAATATCTGATAATTCATACAGAATCACCTTATCTTACAAATTTATTCTAATTTGTACCAGAAGTTCACAATAATTTTCTTTTAAAACTCTGGGTATATCTAAAACCGAAAAGGAAAATAAACCTCTTCTTAGACTATAACTGAAATGAAAATTGTTGAATTCTAGTTCTAGTCTGAGCATGAATGCTGCAAATTCAAGACGTTTTGGTTTCAAGGTCTGGGCCCTGATTTCCCTTCTAGCCAGTCAGAAGAAAGTACAAAATTCCTTCGTGACAACCTAAGTAAGATACTTCATGCACTTCACTTAGCAGAGGCAGTAGTACAGCTACCAGCTAATTTCAGGTGAATTTTAATCAGGAACAGTAGATGAGGGCAAGTCAGCTGTGGCCTTAAACACAGTATCTTTCTCTACCAGCTCCATTCCTATCTCCTCCTTTGCAGATTATCCAGTTAATAAACAGAAAGTTCCAAGAAGTAAAAAAAACCCAAAACCCAAACACCAAAAATAAACCAGAGGTTAACTCTTTTTCAAGATACTCCTGCCAGAAAGCAAAGACTGAGCCACAGCTGCAGTTTCCTGATAACACACCTCTTGCTAACATCCCAGTATGGTGTGTGTGAGTGGAAAAATTATACCAGTTAGTTACCTCAGGCCTCTTGATTTTCTCCTAAAGCAGGACTCTCCATGCATCCCGTCCTGCAACAGACACGGGTCTGTTGTGGAGGGTGGTGTAAGCAGAGCGTGCCTCGGCAGGGGGTCGTACAGCACCCTGGTGCTCAGCGTTGGAGGAGGCTGCAGTGCAAGGCTGGAGCTGGGGTGACAGTGCCTTGTGGCAGGGCCCTGCCAGCGTGGTGGGAGGCTGGCAGACATCTGTCCTCTGCCTGCAGGGCAGTGCCATGGCTCTGTCCCTGTGCTGCACGCACCACTCTGGACTGCTCAGCAAGCAGATCACACCTGGCCCTTATGATCGGTGGGGTTTGTGTTTGGTTTTGTTAGCTTCTTCTCAGGTGTGATCTGCAAGGTAGCAAGAAATGGTGAACTGTTCCACGGTGGGTTTTGTCTCACCTAACTCCCTAAGAACTCCTTTTATTGTTGTTAACAATGGGATTGAAAAACAGCCTACAACCCCGACCCTGCATACAGCCAAATTGTTGGCTACACAGTTTTACCGATTTCACTAGGAATTCAGCTGAGCAGAGCAGTATACTTGAACCCCAAATTCTGCAGAGTATACCTGTAATAGCAAGTTTATCTTATTGTACAAAAAAGTTAACTTTTCTAATGAAGCATAATATTGCAGGCTATTAACATTATATACGTTATATATTCCAGTGACATTCACACCTATTATTTATATTAGCGAGAACAGAAAAATGTATTTTCCCATTCTACCTCTGGAACACTTAAAATCAGTTCAGTATTTTATGCTAATGCACCAGAATACAGCCATGTTACAGCAGTAGCATGTGCAGTTTTAAACATATTTGGGAGACAGACACTTTGTTTCTTTTCTGTGATTCTACATGTCCCAGTTCCTGATCTGTGTGTTTAACACTTGAGTGTTGAAAGACTGGAAAGAAAAAGAACAGTAATTGTAAAGGGCTGTACATTATTTTGGAACATGTTTTGTTCTTCAGGCTGCAAATTATTACTATTCTTTAGGACCAGGAGTATAGAAAATGTGCTGAGAAAAGGCAAGGCAACGAAAACCAGAGTCTCTTTAGAGTGCAGGTCATTTGCCAGCCTCTTCTTACAGAACTTTCAGTTCTGCTGCTTGCTTTCGAGTGCAGCAAAAAGATAAACATTTTCTTGTTGCAAGTTAACAAACACTGCCAGGCGTTACAAGTAGATAAGTAGCATCAAGAGTTGTATCAGGAGTTTATTTGTTCATTTGAAGAAGATAGAAACATGCTGGAAAGTTTTGATGTGCAGCTGAAAAACAAAAAATGGTCAATGCCCAAACGGTTCTGTTCTTTGTAACTGAAGCTTGCACTGCTATAGTCCACTTTTCGTTCTTTTGGGGGTAAATCCCTCAAGGTATCTGCCTCCTTTGTACACCTTACACCCATGTGTTGTGGTTCTGTATTTTCAGGTGGTATAAATACAGGAGTTTAAATTCTACACTGATAAACTTGAGCAGCTATGCTAAAGGAGCAGCACAAAAGGCAGAATTTGGCTTGGTGACTTTGTTGGATTGAAAATAAGCATTTTCTGCTCTGTATCTTTTCACACTAATTGTGGATGTTGGGATCTGGTTTTGCCTTTTGTAATTACTGAAAATTAAATAATGTGTATTTAGGTATAGTATAAAATAGGTACTATGATGGGTTCTACTGTACACTTCAGTTTAGCACTCCTTAAATTCTTGCCTGTTTATTCTTTGAGATATAGGCCTATATATTCCTTAGAACAGACTGATAGTGTTTGACTCTTGATATTGTCACCAAATCTGTATTTGAACTAAGATCTGCCAAAGTAAATATTAAAAATCCTGCTGTATATATCCCAAATGTCACTTTTAGTTACCTTTTTTAGTTACCCTTTTGTAATGATATGCAGCATAATATAAACAAGGAGAAACAAAGAGATAATGCACAGTGATATGGTATCGGGGCTTACTGAGGAGGTGGGTGTATTAGTCACAGATGATAAAAACATAAGGAAAAAGGGCTTCCTTCCTAGGTTGTAGGAGAGACATCTATCCTACACTCTAATGATTTTCTCTGTATAGTTTATTTTATTGAACAGCTATTTTAGAAAAGTTGCTTGTTTTTTTTTTCTGCCCCTTTCCCCACTAAGACAGGCTTTTAAGCACCACTGACATTTGTAGTATGTCAATTTTTCTGGCTCTAGAGAAATAACAATAATACACTGTGGAGAAAATTGTGACACATTTTGCCTGGGAAATGTTGTTACACTCTGTCAAAGACAGATGAAGAACTTATTTTAATATCCTGTCTCACAATATGGGGTAAAAGGGACAAGAAAATTAGGATGGGTAGATGAAAGGTCTACTTTAGCAAGATGTGATCAGTAAACAGAGGGCTAGTATTTTCAGTTACTTGCAAGACTTCAGTGTTTCCCAGATGCCTGAAGAGGGCAAGGATGAGAACTAGGAGTTTCTTCTGGATTTGATGGTTGCTTGGCACTGTGGAATGTAGATACCTTTGCCCATTTTTATGAAAACTGTGTCCTTTGCCTTGGTTTCCCACTGGGAACTCACAACTGAATACAGATATAGTCTTTCAGGACCTCCTTCCTCCTTTACTTAGTGCACACACACAGGAGATGCATGTGCAGGATGTTTACTGAAAAGAATAAAAATGTTTTTACACTTCCAGCAGCTGAATGCTCGTGAGAGAGAGTGCCACACATCTATGGATATTTGGTGAATGTAAACATGTTCCTGTCTGTCTTGAAGGAGAAGGAGCAAAGGATTTTTTCCTCTCTGTATTCTCTGACACTAAATAACATTCTGCTGCAAGACAGAAATTGTTTCTGTGCAGATGCTTGGCTTGCTTGAAAACGTAAACAGTTTTCTTGGTAGCATATTAATTCATCATATTAATATTAGTCAGCTAAGGATTATTACTTTTTAAATTGAACTACTCAGGCTAATAGAATTGCTATTGAAATTGCTAGATATTTTCAATTTATTAAGTTAGTAAGTTCAATAATGTAATAAATTATTAATTTTCAATCAGTTATTTGTTAAGTTATTTAATTGCTTGTCCTCGTTTCTTCTGATTCTCAGACCTAGAAGGCTAAAACATAAGCAACAGACCAGATACTGACACGTATATGCAAATTCAGGAACAGGACATGGCCTTCTTAAATAGCACACTGAAATTAGATGTCTTTCGATAAGAGAGATCATTCCACTATTAAGCAGCTGGGACTAAGAGTAGCTGTGAAAGATTCAGAATGCAAGCAATCGAGTGAGACAGCCTTTAAAGTGTAAATTTCAATTTAGTCTTCTGTGAGGTCAGTAGCTTCTTGCACTGCAATGAGATTCCTCCAGAGAGTCTAATATTTCATGGCAGCAGACCTCTATATTGTGATAATCATCAGATAATCTGTTTTGTGATAATTTATATTGTGATAATCAGCACATAACCCATGTTATGAAACTGCCATACCTTGACTGTGACATGAAGAAGCGGGATGCTAATGGATCATCATTCCACAGGCTTTTTAGTTCCAGATCAAGGGAACTCATGCAGGCCTGTAACATAAATAATAACCTATGAGAATTGAGAAGCAAAGAAGAAAATGTGCCAGTTTAACCCACTGGCTGCCTACAGGAGAAACACACTGCTTAAAGAATAAATTGCCTTTCGACCGCATCAACAACTTTGCTGCAGATATTTCACAAGATAAATTGATCACATGGGGAACACAGACAGCTTTTCTCTTCTGAGGTTTACAAGCAGTTTTCCTTAATTAGTGCTAAAACCCAAATGGCCATAAGGAGCTAAGATAACTAAGTTAAAATGGAAAAGAGTATTTTTTGATAACATTTGTCTTATATTGGGTCTGAAAGAGTTAATGTTTGTGGTAGAATAAAGTTTATAGATCATAAAAGACTACTGGTACAACATTTTAGACTCATTATCTTGCCTGAAGGAGACTTTGATTTTATTTTTTGTCATCAGGTTACATTAGGTTAGGTCTCCCAAAACAAGTATCATCTTTCAGGAAGGAAGACTGATTTAGACACAAAATTCGACCTGAATGATCTTAAATGTCTTGTTCAACTTCAGAGTCATGAAATGAGACCTTAGTGGATAACACTTGTTACTGGTTCGGTTACCCTGATTTAGTAAGTCTAGAGAAGAAAGGAGAATCACACGGTAGGTGGTATTCATCAGCTGGGAGTCAGGTAGCATCATGCCAGTTCCTATCCACTGAAGTTTTGGCTAAGGTTGTCTTGGTCCCTAGAAAACACTTCAGCACCATTTAGAGGCAAATCTCTCTTCCAACGAAAAGCATCAACAAGCTGATTCTGGAATATCTGATACACTAAAGTTTAGTAATATTAGGTCCTTTTTCAGAAATAGTGAAGGGAATGGCCACACAGACCTGCATGTGCACATTAGCTTTACACTGAAACATAAGGGAGTGGGAATGTAGCTAGAAAATACTTTATTGTTTTTAACTAAGAGATATTTGGATTTAGCCAAATATGAAATGTTTGAACATAGGATTTATTTAAAACTAAGTAGAATTTTTCTGAAAATGATATAGTTAGTGAATTTTAAAATCTTCTCCTTACCTAGGAATTTATATATACTGTTCCCAATGCTGACATGGTTTGTAGTTAGTATCATTTATTTAAAAAAAAAAAAGTTCAGTCTTTTAAAATAGGAGGCACATTCTAGATAGGTTCATTGCTTTTATAAAATGTTTTTAGATTTTAATTCTTTTTACACAAGAATGTAAATTCACTGCTAATAGAGAATGAGTAACAAACTATTCAGAAATGGAACTTGGAAAAACAAAAGCTAAAGCAATCTTGTATTTGCCTCCCTTTAATAACTCATGTAATTCTGAGAGTTTATGTAAATAATGATTTAATGCATTTAAGAGAGCATGCTGTTGCCTCATTTTCATTCTCTCATTTGATCCAGTATTTTTATAATACCTGCCTGTTCAAGTAATAATAATAAGCTTGAGATTTTCATTGGTGAAGCTGACCACAAAAACTTGGGGAGGGGAAGAAAAATGACTCCTTGGTTGAAATGCCTATGTTTTTCAGTAAAACACTTTTCACACAAGGAACCTCTTGGTAATATGGAAACTATGTAACTGTTCCTACTCCACCTGCATATTGTTAAATTATTAAATACATGAATGAAGAAAAATCAAAACTATTTTATCTGTAAATTTATAAACACATGTAAAAATTCGCTTTCACAAGTTATTTTTTTTGCTATATGCTGTCAGATATGTTATTATTCTTCTAGAGTCAGCTCTTCCTTTTTTTGGATTCTTTCACGTTACCAGAAAGACATACAGCAATAGCAAAATACCAGTAGGGATTTGCATAATGCCAAGTTATATGACATCTAAATAGAACCTGTAAAATTTCATAGTACAGGGCACTTTACTGAATATTGCAAGATGTGTTTAGTGTCCAAAAGATTCAATATTAGGCATATATGTGCAGGTACAAATTATTACTAGATAACAAAACTGTTTCTACAGTGGAAGGACATTTCAAATTCTGATTTCAAATTCTTGCCACTTCTCACACACCTGCCATCCCAGGAGTTTACAAAACTTTTTTAAAGCTTAATTTTTGAGAAACAAAATCTGGCAACTTGTCAGGAAGGTGGGCTAGTGAAAGTACATGTGTATAGAAGCAAATAATGGTGCACATTTATACATCATCACAAATTCATGCAGAATAAAAGCACATGGAGAATAACAACAATTAACTGCATTTCTTCGTTTCTGAGTTTACTGACAATATTTACTGTTCTTCAGGCGTGAAGAATGTTCATGTTGTTCTCACAGGTCATTGATTTGCAGCGTGTGTGTATCTGCCTCCCAAAGCAAACAGCCCTAGCTGTATTTTGTCAATACAATGGTAACGTCAAACGTATCAGGAACTGCAGCGTCACAGGCCTGGCTGCACAGTTAAGCCAATAAGAACTTTCCTTCAGAATTAAGAAGAGTTCAAAATGAAGATCTGAGTGTGTATGACATCACTAGAGATACCACCTTTGAGAAATGATGTCTTGTACTCACATATTACTGCAGACATAAACTACACAAGAACTTCATGGACTCCTTAAAACAAGAAGCCAGCAGTGTTTCTCTGGGAGCACCCATTTGGGAACATTGTCCAATTCTGAAACTCCTGATATTAGAATGTTTTGTAGGGAATTCTCTTTTTTTGGATTTGTGTTGCCAAGGGCTAGAAGTGGAGAAACTGTTCTGAAGTAATGGTTCAGAGGTAGTCCACCAAGACGACTGTACCAAGAGTTGAACTTAATGATCCCTAATGTTTATCTCTGCTTAAACTGATAATGCACCTAGTCTGCTTTATATAATGTATTCCAGTCCTGACAGTATTTATACAGAGTTCCCTTCTGAATTTTTTTAAAAAAAGAAAAAAGTATGAATTAAGAATCCTCCCAAATTAAATTGAAAAAAAAAACATAAATCTTGCAAGGCAATA
Organism: Merops nubicus; assembly: GCF_000691845.1. Classification (NCBI taxonomy): domain Eukaryota; kingdom Metazoa; phylum Chordata; class Aves; order Coraciiformes; family Meropidae; genus Merops; species Merops nubicus. Next base: position 21,090 of record NW_008624809.1, on the reverse strand, counting down.
TAGTTGGAAAGGTGCTATTTAGTTGTGCTTGTAGTCTTATTTACTTTTTACAAACCATAATAGAATTTAATCCTCTAGATGTAAAACTGAACTTTTCCATAATGATGTTTTTTTGATAATAAAATAAATCTCTGTTATTTAATCAGATATTAATTGCCACACATCATGTGCTGGAATTAGAATTAAATATTTATTACTGTGGTAGAAAATAGAGACAAGAATGTGCTAGCAAAGGAAGGGACCTTCCCAAATCAATGCAACAAAAGCACTATCAGAATCACTCTCTAAGTATGTGCTGTTTCAGTATACAGTTTTTAATCATTAAAAAGTGCAGTCGTTTCTAACTTGAAGAGAAAGACTTTAATGAGAATTTTTGTGAATGTATTACTTTCCTGTTAAAATATTTGGAACGCTTTGTTAATCCTAGTAAAGCAGCACATGGAACATAAAGATGAAAGGAATTGAAATAGTATAGTCCTCCTCTGTGGAAAAAGTGATAGAAAGCTGAATGATAAGTTTTCTACAGAAAAGTATAAACTATGTAGAGTATGAGAAAATTTCTACAAAGAATGACTAGTTTGATCCATATTGAAGTAATACATTCTACAAATTTAACAAATCCCTATTAAACAATTGTACTGAAGTACCCATTTCTACTTGACCATCAGATTTACAGCCATATTGCCTGTCCTTACCCAGGGCCTAAATTAAAAAGTGATTAAAATAATGAACAAACATTTCAGGATATTGGTAGTGTATTGTACCTGTTCCTGCCTCACTGCAATAAATGATTGTTTAAGGAGCAAGATTTATGTATTATCTATGTATATATATAACTACATACATATACACACCTATGGTTTGCTCTAGTAGATGCAAAAGAAATACCCCCTTCTATAAAATCCACCTTTTCATGGTTGTAGCCTGACTTCATAGCATAACCTCCCTAAAGATGGCAGTCTGGTTTTGTGGAGTAAATCCAGATTCAGGATAGAGTCTTTCAAAATTCAGCAAATTCTTCAAGTCCTACCTATCTTAAATGCTTATCATATGAGAAGATGAATAACTTGGCCGTAGCAATTTCTCTTCCCTGATAACAGAGTACTCCTCAGTAATCTTGTTCATCACCTAAGTTTTAGACACCCAAAGTCAGGAGAGATTAGTTCTCCTTAAAGTTGCTACGTTCCTTAGAGGATTAAGAAATGAAAATCCAGCACATTATTTTTCATATTTACACAATAAGAAGAAATACTGAAAAAAGGACTATTCTAATACTGTCTCATTGTGGCTGCCTACTCTGACACCACTTTATATGCCTCCCAAATCTATTTATACCACCTACAGATACTCTAAGTGACAAAATAAAATTAATCATGAATAAAGATTCTCCATTTATCAAATCATTTCAGCCTATCACAGAATCATGGAATGGTTTGGGCTGGAAGGGACCTTAAGGATCATCTAATTCCAGCCTGCCTGCCATGGGCAGGGACACCTCCCACTAGAGCAGATTGCTCAAAGCTCCATCCAACTTGGCCTCAAACACTTTTGGGGATGGGGCATCCACAACTTCTCTGGGCAACCTGCACTCCAGAGTCCCCTACTGCTGCTCCCAGGGTCCTGTAATCCTATGAACACTTTCTAAATTGTACTAGACAAGTCTAATAGCGCATAAAAAATAAATCAGCTAGACCTTTGACTCACAAAGAATTAATATGATCAACAATAAAGTCTAAATGATGAGAGTTTTACTTAGTTATTTTCTACTTAAAGAAAATTACTAGCAGTAATTTTTTATGTCTTTATAGTCATATTGATGAAACTTCATAGAATAAAAGTGTGCGTGGAGCATGTACAAACCTTGTACTACAAGGTTATAATGAAGCTACCAAATGCCCTCATCTAGAAAAAATTTACTGAAAATCAAAGAATGCAGAAACAGTTATCTCTGTCACCTGACATCTCCACTGGCCATAGCTCTGATTTGAAATCTGAAGATGATCTGCACAAGCATAGGTTTAACACATCCTCAAACATTCTGTTTGTAATAGAACACAGCAAAACGTTGACAGAACATTTTGTTCTGACTCCCTATTTCTGTATTTTACTGTAAAAATCACTTTTGTAAATTACAAGAGTCACATAGATCATTGCGAAATACTCAAAAAGAAGTCTCAGTCTATGGAAAAAGAGTCTTGATCTCAATAGGCTTTGCTTTTAAATCAACTGGAAACCTAGGCCAAACTCCCTTTAACATACTTAGTACGCCTGAGCTGATTTATGTTTTCATTTCAACTCAGAAAAAAGTTGGTACTCATGACAGGAAATTACAAGAAACTCAAGAGATTCTGGCCAAGATTCATGTGGAATCTGAAGTATTAGTAACTCTGAAGTGTGAGAAACTACCATGGAAATGAAGGAAATACCCTTTTAATGCCAAATTATTTACCAAAATTAAAAGGTTTTACCACATTAATAAAACTAAATTCCCAAATCGTAAAACAGTGCTGAACAAGCAGGGTTCCCTCTCTTATTACATGCACAGAGATTAAACATTGGAGATTGTACCTGCTGTTTGATACAAATGGCTGATGCCTGTTGCAGAGGAGGTTCTCTCTGGAATATAGTTAGACCCTGATCGCTGGAGTAACACATCAAATAAATGAAGATGATGACCTTCTAGATACTGCTACTGGCTATTCCTTGGTACTCATTCTTTTGGAATAGTCCTACTGGTTCAGTAGGAAAAGGTACAACAAATTAACCATAAGTCAGATGTTTAATTCATCATCTCAAACAGGTTCCTTTTCTGCGTCAAGAGTTGCTGCTTTAATCAGAACATGTTGTGCACGAGGGCCAAGTGTTGCATAGCTGTGCATCCCTTCGTACCACCATCGTCTGGGGCACAGGGTGGAACATTATGCAAAAATGAGACTGTTAATGCACTACTAGGAACTTCCTTCATGATAAAATAGCACATTGCTTGATAACTAGACCATTATTTTTCCATTATTCCAGTAGCTGGACTGCATAAGGGGATGCTGTGATGGTTAATCCCAGCATTTTACGTATTGGCTTTGAGCTGCAACACATTATGGAATGGCTGGTTTAACACTGGTGTAATCCAGAAATCATCTAGGACAATGATACTTTGTCCTTAAAACTTACATTCAGGAATATTATTTGTAGCCGTTATTTCACACAAATACTTGATTCCAAATTTAAATTATACAAAGACAGGTTTTCACTGAATATAATTTAGACTCTTTATATAAGCCCATTAAAAATATGAACTCTTAACCCAGGCATGGATTTTTCTCTGTAGCATAAGATTTATCCTTAAAGTGACTGCTTGACTACAGTGAATAATGTAAAAGGTAAATTTTCAGTCCAGCCACCTTAAAGAATGACCTAAATGAATCACTAAGGGCTAGTGATAGAAAGCTACTTGACTTTGGTTTGCTACTGCTTGGCATTAAGAATGTCTTTTAATACTTGAAGGTACCTAGCAAAACCTTCACTGGCTTGATTAAGTTGTGATAACCACTTATTCATCAAAACAACCACTTACACATACTCAATTCTATCAGAATTCCTCAAGTTTTTACCAGCGTGGTAAAATTACAATATGAAATCTTTGAAGGATTTACTAAAGAAGTCCTTCTTTTTTATGTGTCAAAGGTTCTGTGGAATGTAGCATGCTTAGTGCTGGAGCAGGGGCTTTTCCATCCCCACCAGCATCACTAAGAACAGACAAAATACGGTCAGCTAGCGACCGTCCACAGTTGCAGAGGCTTTTGCCTGAAGAAAATGCAACTGGGAGCTATACGAGATCTTTACTCCTCTTGGCATTAGACTTTGAACCTGCTTAGCCACTTTGTATATGTTAATCTGAGTAAACTCTGTCACTAGGCTAAGAATCTGTCCTAAAATACAATGATCTAGTTAAAATACATAGCACAAGCCTGCACACAGTGCCTCTCTATGCAAGATTTGACTGCAGCCAGTACTGTTACTCCTCTAATGTCATAAATACCATAGCAAAGGCATGCTAATAAAAAAGACAGCACTGACACCATTAATCATGTATAGGAGTATATAAATACTGCAGAAACCTCTCTCACTTTTTAAAGAAAAACAACATTATAACAATTTCCTAGAGAGACTTTACATTTATTTCACTGAAAAAAAAAATTATATTTTCAAAATCATAGTCTTTCAACTAGCCATATTATTTCAAGTACCATTGTTATATCTATGTCAGCTTTTAGTGAAGTAGTTCTGAATGTGTTACTAGTGTTTCTGCTATCTGTTCTGTTTGTGGGGAGGTTTGATTCAGTTAGCAACAAAGTTTGCTCCAAGCTGAAAAATTAATTTCCACCTTATGTCAGAGGTATGTAGCCTAGATGAGATCAATAGATAAAAAATTACTTATAATTGGGGGGAAAAAAAAGGTATCTCCTAACTAAGACAGACTGCAACGAGATTTTTCAAATAAACTACTACTGTGCTGACAGAAATGCCCAAGTTACTTGCATTTACAAAAGATTTAGCAAATTGTTACTCTCTGATGCAAGCTAGCTGCTACATACCTGCAGAGCACTCTGGAACCCCACTCTGTGGAATTTAAGGGCACTGGTGGAATTTACAGAGTCCATATGCCACATTCCTAAAATGCTGATAAAGGCTGAGTTTCAGTTACCTACAGGAATTTTAAAGGTTGTCAAAATAAACACTGTAAACTGAAAACTCAGCAAAATGCATTATTGTTTTTAAAATAATCTCTATATTCTAGGTATTTATAAAACAGAGTTGTTCAGCCCATTTCATTATATGAAATAACTTTCTAATTCTGGGTTACGGAGAGTGGCATTACTCATAAAGGGGGAGGGAGTAAAGCGACTTAAGATAACTACTCCAATATATAACCTTTAGGTTTTTATACCAATGAATTTCATATTCTACTTACAAACTATTTTAAAAAGGATTATGTTTGTGAAAGGAACATTTGGCCAAAAGCATCTTCCACTGAACTTCGCTCTACCCCACTCACTCTGAAATCTTTCTTTTACTCTGGAGTGTAAAAAGAATCTGCTTCTGGGGCAGTTTCCAGCTGCAGCTCACATCAGTATGGAGTTGTCAATATTCAAAATATTTGAAAATACGTTTCAAAAATTGAGGCATGCAAAACCAGAAGCAGAAAAAATATTATTGCAAAATATGGTTTGTGCTGAAAGTATCTAGATAATTGAAAACACATATGGGTGTAATACAACGTTGAACCTCACAGCTCCAGATATTAAGTCTTGAGTATTGAACCTGAATGATAAAAAAAAAATATATAAATAGAGGTATTACATGTATATATTTGTGGGTATGTAAGTATTCTTAAATATTTTATTATTCCTTCATTTCACTTTCTTTTGGGACATAAAAACCATTTTCCTTGCTTGAGGAACTTGACCATTGATAAACTTAATTTCTCTATGAAGCTATATAAGTTATAAACTTGCCCTTCTTTCATTTTTATAGAGATTTTTCTTGTCAGTCTTCATGAATTTGTCTGTTGGTCAGTCTTTTCCTGTGAGAAATTTTGCATGCAGACAGTCCACATTTTATTTACAATAAATAAAGCCAAGTAAACTGTTTTCCTGTTTTAAGTAATAGAATTTTGTGAATAATTTTATAATTCTGTTCTTTACATCTAATATTTAAAATAGTTTAATCTTACCTGGCATTATTCCTTACTTGTAAGCCTATGTTCATTTACCAGGAGTGGTATTCACTACACAGAGTCAAAACCTAGCTGTAAGTATAGAGGTGGTTTTGGCTGGCCCTCCAAAATTTAAACCTTAAATTTGTATAATATTGTAGAAGTTTTTATTTCTGCTATATAGATATATTCTTCCCTGTGCAAACTGTGCTCCTTCAAGTAGCTCTGGATTAGGCAGTAAAGGTAATTAAATTGATGAGACTTCATACAGGAATTGGACTGTCTGGATACAATACCATGTAGAACTGAGAATTTTTTTATTCTTACTCAGCAGAAAATAAATATACTTTGCTGAAGTTTTACAGTATTTATGGGAATTAAAATATCTCAATTTTGTCCTAATCCTTGTTTTGCTTATTGCTTTTCTTATGAATAAAATATTCTGGTCTGTTATTTAAAGCTATGTTGAAAACTGAAATAATTTATGTCCATACAAATATCAGGATTATGTATATGGGCTTTAGGCATTCACACTAGGTATAAGTTTGATATAAGAATAAAACACGTATCAAATGTTCTTCTAACACAAACTGGATAGATTTTTGAAAGGCTAATATTATAAGGCCCACTTTTATCTGAGCAGATGTCCTTTCTTACTTACATTGATTACAGGAATAAATGCTAATAAACGAGACTTCTTTAGTGACTAATAGCAAAGACATAATTTATAGTACTAAGAAAATTGCCCTTTTCCTAAAAGAGGCCCTCGATTTTGGTCACATTTAGTGCAATGGCATTACTTCTAGCATGAAGGAATCAGAGATGGGCCAAAATATAAATACAGGTTACAAATATAAGAACATTTGCATCAATTATACACATACATTGGTAATAAAAAAGCTTTTTGTTTTCTCACAACTATTGCTTTACAAATATATCATATTTATACATTCTTCCTGTTCACCAAGTGAAATTTCCTAGCTGGTTTTTTCCTTCAACAGATATTTCTGATCAGTTTGTAAAACACTAGTTTCCTCCAGAGAACAGTAAGGTTTTGTTAGGTTTTGTTAGTGTTTTTGTTAGGTTTTGGCAGAGATGCATTTTCTCTGTGCTTTTCTCACCACAATTTAAGTGTGCTAGTACATCACAGGCTGTTCAAAAAAGAATAGAAAGAATAGACTCTCTCAAGGGGTAGGTGACTGCATAGATGCTGGGGTGTGGTGTCAAATCTTTTATGATATATGGCATAAAGGCAAAAAGAGCTTACTAATTTGAACACACTGGTCCCCACTTGCAAACACTGCATGGTTTGTACCACTTCAGCACTCCTTTTTCTTCTCTGCTTAAGTGAGTCCCATGACTGGTTCTGCAAGTCAGAACCAACACACCCTGGCTGGGCTGGGCCAGGGAGTTACCAGCAGTGGCTGCACTCACTGAAACTCTGCATGTTCTCAGGTGTGTGAGACAGCTGCATCCCTGACACACTCAGCAGCAGGTTATCTCTGAGAATGAAGCAAAAGTCATTAGGAGTGAAATTTCAAACAAAGGACCCCCTTTAGTTTAACACTTGCATTGTCCTATATAATATCACAACAGCAAATGATAAAATATGGACTGAAACCAACAACTTAGGCACAATTATAGGTTGAAAGCTGTAAATATTAAATGCTAATTCAGAATGAGAATCAGGGAAGTCAGAATTACAAGCTCAGCTGGAGAATACTTCTAAAGCACGTAGATTAAAAACCAAGATCTGAAGACCTACTGATTTTAAATTTGTACATTAAATAATCACTGCACAGAAAGGACAAGTTTAACAATGGGAACTGTCACCTTAAAGGTATCATTTAAATTGTTGATAGTTTCATAGTAGCATTTAACTGGAAATATTTTACAGCTTTGCAGCCTCATTTTTACCACAATAGAAAGGTATCTTGTCCTGGCAGGTGAAAGTGGTCATAGAATAACAGGTCTTCTATGCCTATAGTTCTTTTTTTCCATTTGTCAAACATAGTAAATAACATCTAGCAAATCTGTTAACAAAACTTTGGTTATGCCAAAGATATAAATGGAGTTAGGCAAGTTGGTCATCATGATTTCCATGTACTTTGGGATCTAATTGTCTTTTTGCTTTTAAAAGTCTTCCTTTTGAAAATACACTAACAATGTGGTATATATGAAAGTGTCCACTATAGACATAAAAGAGAAAGAAATCTATTGCTATCCTAAATCTCACTTTTTTGTTTTTGTGATTATAATGAGAAGAAATAAAAATTCCTGGCTGCTAATGAAGATATTTGTAAAAAATAACATCACTGCTGGGCTAGGGCTGCTATACAATGTTTCCATGTACTGCTGTCCTGAAAGAGCACTTTTCATCTTTTACATTTTTCATCTACTTCTACTTCTCATCAAGGGCTGGTGCAATTCTAATCTTAAAATATTTAGACTGTCATTCCTGAAACTAAAATATTATTGTATAGAAATTGTGTTGTCTAAAGTATACTATAGTATATACTATATAGAAATTGACTTCCTTAAAGCAATTGGTCTACTTTTCCTGCAAACATCACAAAAGCAAGTTAAAATTGAAATGCACCAAGATGTTTTACAAAAGATTTTAAACTACTCTGTTATTTCACCAAAGATTTTGGCAGCACTGATGGAATTGCTTTATGTACTGTTATGGTTTATACTTTTTCATAGTATAATGTTTTATTTCAACTGCGACTCAACAGGATTGCAAATGAAGGTATGAGTAAACATGAATTTGAGATGTTGCAACTGAGCAAAGGAGTGTAGTGATGATAAATATTTCCCTACAAATCTGCTTCTTGCAAGGAGTTTTAAATGTATCATTTTCTCCACAGAACTCAAACCAAACCACTGATGTTATTAAAATGAGTAGTGTGTCTGCATATGTCCCTTAAAGAATTATTCCCTTGTACCTGATTTGTACAACACAAAAGATGGCACAGAAAGGAGTTTGCTGTTATCCTACCTATGCAATTCCCACAGAAGCTGCCACTGAAACCTCTCTCAATGCATGCCAGAGATTTCTGCCTACATTGTGAATGCTACAGAATTTGGCTGCATGGTTTTTAAAGAGACCAAGAGGAGTGTTAGTTTTATACAACGATTACGTTTTTGCCTGCTGATATTCATCCCCTCTTGAAAGGAAAGGGATATAAAAAGACAGGAGTTACACCAAACCAGTAGTGTTTTACCTTTCTCACGCTTGTGAATGCAGATTCCAATTAAAAAGTGATGATGGTTAGAGCTTTTGTATCTTATTTTCATTTTCCCTTCCAATTTGTGAAATATAATAAGACAGAGCACTAAAATAAGGATGAAGAGAAGGACAGAAGAGACAAGGCATCTAAATGAATATCTAAATATAACCAAGATTGTTTGTCAATGAGCTCTGCAAAAGGATAAGCCATGTGTTTATGAACGTGACTTTCTCAGTCAGGGAGCTGGTTTGCAATCCTCCCTTACACATTGTATCCTTTATTGTTCATATTTCAAAGACTTTTTTTTTTTTCCCAAGATTCTCAACAAATAAATTAAACATTAAATTATTATTCCAGCTGTAGAAATTGAGAAATTGAAGTATTGAAGCTGACTCTGTCAAGTCAATATTTACTATTAGAAATAGGATTAGATTTCATGTCACCACTCCCAAATGTTGCATCCAGTCTTCTACCACTGACTATCTACCATAATGTGACACATGTGTTTGGGTTTAAGTGATTAATACCCTGGGAAAAGCAAATGCCTGAACATCAGGCAAATGACTAAAATTTCTTAGGGATAACTCAGGCACGGAAGATAAAAGACCTAACATTTCATGTTACACTTCTCATCTTTACTGTTTCTCAGGCATGCTCTGATTCATCTCTCTGGAATACTTCGCATGCTATAGTTTAACATCACATTTCTATCCCGATACCATCAATTTGCCAAAACGGTGATTTCCCCACATACTGAGTATTGCTAGGTCTTAAATCAAATGTATACTGTCTGCTTCCACCCTTCTCTCTGTCTCAATTATTATTTTTCTGAAGATAAGAAAATCCCATTTTTACCACTGGAGAGTCAGGCTGCTTAGGTCACAAGATTCTCTTGGCTTAATCCTTGAGTATGAATCATGAACTTTCCCTAATAAGTACTGGCATTCGTCAGATGATCAGGCTAGCTTAGTAAGGCTTCCAGAGCTTTCCACATTAATTATCACCATGTTTTAAGTATCAAAAGTAGTAGCTGATTAAGATTTATTAAGACTATAAGTCGTTTATTCTTACTTTTCCTTTTTGTCCTCTATTTCTCATGTTGGTTGATATTGTAAACGGCAATAATATAACTCAGTTAAAAGAAAAGAAAATATGAAAAAGATAAAACAGACTGAAAAATATCTGTGAAAAATTGGAAACAAATTCTGCTGCATTCAATACAACATGGCTCAAAAGTAAGCTATAAATGCCCATGACTTGCATTCAGAAGAAGTTTTTTTTCTCACATTTAATATCAGAAAATTGTGAGATAACCAGACTAATAGTAAGCCTCTACTGTGAAAATTACTTGGAACCCCTGGAAAAGAATCATACACACAACTGAGGAGTCATAGTAAATGCCATGTGATTAAATAGGTGTTCTGTTAGCAAATAAATAAAATTAAGACCTTAAAAAGAAAAAAAACCCCACAAATATTTCTTAGCATTTGGAAGTAGAAACATAATATTCACTCTATACTCAGAGTGTGGAAAATTGCTATGATAAGCCTGGATTCTGCTAAGTACTTTAAATCTGGAAACATGAAGATCCTGAACACTTTAGGAAAGATTTTATATTCATGCACCAAATTGAGATACTAAATTTAGTTAAAGTAGAACAAACGTATTCCGTTTAGCTACCCAAAATATTTTTGTATCTTTTAGCAGGATGGACACGTGAATAAAAAATAAGTAAATTCCTCAAACAGTATTTTAAGCGTGGTATAGCATGGCAGGACAGAAGTAATATTTGGAAAAAATACAGAGGTTTGTACTTAACTGGCAGTTAATTAAACAATGTGTGTATATGGAGCCATTATATGTCTATGAATAACAGGGCGCACCCAAGGCAGAGTCAAAATCACTTGGGAACTTTTATGAAGAATTTTTTTTTACAATAGTAGCTATTAAGCCTGAAAATACACGCAGAAAGCCCTAACTGGAAATCAGAAGTGAGTCAAAATCACCAGTGGTTACTCTCATATTTATCATCAGAAGTGAGTCAAAATCACCAGGCGTTACTCTCATATTCATCATTACAGTTTATATAAATAAGCTGTAGTAGGAGAATGCAGTCAAGAGGGAAAGAAACAAGATGAAAAGATGAAAACCCAAGACACATCCTTAATATTATTTCCAAAGCTGACACATCTGAGAATACTACTAAAAGCAGTATTAAATAGAACACGCTTCGAGAACTCAAAAGAATGAGTTCTCAAAGAAGAACTAAAATCAATGAACTAAAATTCTAACTTACATTTCTCAAAAAACATAAAAATTCCTTTGCAATAAAATTTTAGATATGCTGTTTAGATATTTATAAATTTTTAAACTACAGAAAAATATTTTAAAGGTTCAGTACAGCCCTTTTTTGAGGCATGATTTAGTGATAAACTTGAGCAACTGAGTAGCTGAGCCTGAGTCTTGCTTCCAAGGACTCATGCCCAAGTTCAAGAAATTTGCACCCAAGTTCAAGAAATTACTTCAAGTAATACCAACCTGATGCAGTAAACTATATGAAGACACTGACCATTGAATTTAATCTTTGTTATGCACTGTAGCAGATAAACAGAATCTTTCAACAGAATGAAGGTGTCTCTGCAGAAAGAGTGAAACATTCTCTAGTTGTAGTAACTGTTTTTTTGAGTAGGGAACACAAAAGTTGTGCAGATCTACCATGGCCTATAGAGAGCTGCATCATCCCTGTCGTAAAAAACAGGGTCCGTACAGCAGTAGGCTTACCTAAACATTACTTATTATAGAGATAAGCTCAAGCAACTTAAATGAGGGCAGGACATACGTAAGAAATACTTCTGGGAAAAAAACCACAAAACTTTTCTGTTTTATCTCCAGACTTGGTGGAAAACACTGCAAATTCTTACAAATACTTCATAACATCATGCAAAATTTAAACTAAAATTTTAGGCTACTGCTGTGATGAGTATTTAGAGGAGAAGTTAAAAGTTCTGTCCCTCATTTCCTCTGAAAATATTTTAATTTGTTTTGTTTTTATTGAAGTGTACAGACACAAAGAAAGCCATGTTACATTGCTGTTGTACAATGGCATAAGTGAGTGGAAAAGACAGAAAAACTATTTCCTTTTTTTTTTTTCTTTTGGATGAGACAAGCTCACATAGAATACAGAGTTACAAAAATTAACTAAAACTGAAAGACCGGAGTGCTGTCATGGCAGGCTCTTAAGAGGAATCTCTCTGCTTATGGCTTCCATATGTACAAACATAAAAATAACTGAGCATCCGAGTATGTGAACAAAACCTACGTTTTATTTACAAAAAGTGAATTATTGACAAAACTATTTTCAGATAGCGTTAAAAGCAAGGATGATAAAAATAAAGGTAAGAACATAGCGAAAGTGAGACAATTTTGAATGCTAGAGAGGTATACAAATGATTTCCTAAAAGTTCTATTAATTACTGTTAAGAATTTCACACTCTTTGTGACCCATCTTTGCTCAGGTATCTCCATCATTACTCCATGCAGCTTGTCAAATAACCTCATATTCTCTATGTATGACTATATTAAAGTATTGAAAACTAGCAATCTGAATTGTAAAATCTGGGAAGTTATGCTTTTCTGTCAAGTGTAGATATATATCTACAGGGCTTACAACATCTTTCTCTCCAGTCAGTAGTTACTTCTGCTGTTTGTTTTGTTTAGTCTCTCAAAGGGATGAGGGAAGGAGAACAGTGTATTTTCTCTGAAAAAATTACTGCTCTTAATACATCATATCTGCTACGAAGTATTAAATTCAACTTAGTATATGCAGTGATCAACAGAAAAGAACTTTATGGGGCAGGCAGTAAGTCAGTAAGGCACCAGCACTGAAACGCTAACCTAAGTAACCAGTACTGCTGGGGGGTGTTCTCTGTCTTTATAGCCTCAGGGTTTTCTCTTGCTGGATGTACTCATAGCTTTGCATTGTATACTTGACTGTTTTCTTACACATGTAATACATTTTAATATATAAGTTCAGCAATGGCAGTTACGTATGTTTAATGTCCAATACTTATCTCTTTAAACTGCTTCTTCTCTTTCTGTTCATGTTCTTCGTCTAGCTACCTTACTTATTATTGGATAACACATAGATATCTATATGCAGACTTCTTACCACACCCCACCACTGGTCACAAATTCAAAAAGCAACTGAGTGAATTCTTTCTTCACAACAACAAATGCAGCATGTTGTTTTAAAGTACTACTAGGAAAAAAATTGATAAAGAGGAAATGCAGCCGGGGAACAGTAAAACAAAGTAAGAAATGAAGTCCAAGATTCTAATGCATCATATAATGCCAAGAAACTGCTCCAGAGAAACTGATTAACTGCCAGCTTTTCTACCTGTTGCCAAGAAAACATTGCTGTGTTCACTGATCCTGTAATTAAACTGTGTTCTGAAACAACAACTTCTGAATAGTGCCATCTTCTGTAAAAGGGGAGTGAGCTTCATTCCTATAATACACCAATAGAAAGATGGTTCTTCTCTGAAAAGCAGGTAGAAGGGCAAGATTGGTTTAATCATGTACACACATTCTTTAAAGAAAAAAATTAACATTTAGAAAGAGAAACCTTGATGCCTACAGACCTTTGGTGGGAAGCACAGAACTATAACTTGCAATGTTTGAAATACTACTATGCAGGACAGAATGTCTTAATTGCTATTCTTTAATATCCTGTAATATCAGGAGCCTTGCTGAATCCTGTTGTTGTTCTTATCAAAATTTAAAAAGTGAGTTCTGAATTGTAGTGCTTTGTACTGTTTTCTTCCTAGAACTTTTAATATTTAAGTTATTACATGCTAGTCAAGATATTTGTATACAAGTATGTCAATAAAACAGGCCACACCAGTACACTTCTCCCCCATTTTACCTTGTTCAACCAAATCTTATTTAACCAGGATTTTCTAAAGGCTGACTCTCTTCACCTCCACTATAGTCATCTAGTATCTTCTTGAAAGGCTTATTTTACTTTGGACTGTTTTTCTCCATTCCTTATGCTTTTACATTTAAGGGATTCATGAAACGTTGGCTTTCCTTAGATGAATCATACCTTGCTATGTGGCTGGCTGCACTAGACAGGTCAGTGGCCCTCTTAGACACGAGTCCTTACAGTTCTTGGTGTATCAAGAAAGGTGTGGATCTTCTAATAAAAGCGTGAGAAAGCCCTTGCTTTCAAGACAGTTCCAAATATTCAGCAGAGGAAATTTGGAATCCCGATGAAGGATACCCAAGTTTCCCCTTGCTCCCTTACTTTTTCTGTATGCATCCTAAAAACATTCCTACAAAACCATTCAAAGTAAAAACATCACTGTAAAGTCTTACCACTTCTATGAACTCCCTTCAGCACATCTTTAGATTCAGAGCTCACCAGTCACGTTCAGACCAGCTTCCTTTAAAAGGTCATTCACACACTGCATATTTTGCCATGCTTGACTTGAACGATGCCATTTAAACCATCCTGTCATAGACTTCATGCCACTTCAGGGAACTTTGTTTTTAAAGATGCAATGTTCACAGAACTAAGAGCTACTGTAAGTAACAGCAATTTTTGTAGTAAGAGGAGGAATTTAATTGTTTCTGTATCTAAATTATAAAACATGAAACATTTTTTGGTTTAGTTATTAGTTTGTTCAATCTTTATCTTATTATCTATAATTAAGAAGCCAAACTGGAAAGCTACTTACTTCCAGAGGCAACTCAGACTTTAGGAAGGCTGAGCCCTGTAAAGTTATTACTCTGAAAGTGATTTTTTGCTGATGACACAAGACCTTAAGAGGACCACACTCAAAATTGACATATCAGTACCTAAAGTTATGTGGGGTGAGATATGGTCTGTGAATCATTGAATCAAGCTGTGTTAAGAGAAAAATACTTCCTCGTTAGTGTTATGGAAGTATTTTTCAACTTTTCCTAAAGATTTTTTTTGTTCTTCTCACATAAAAGAAGTGTTTAGAATTGAGGACTCCAGAAGGCTTTGTACGTGTTGTTCTTACTACCTTTTTCTTTGATCCTCTGCCCCACACATAGCAACAGCAGCTGCCAGAATGTGCAGGTTTAGGGCTGACAGATTCACTCTGGAGTGAATAGCTGAGCGTACCTGGCACCCACCCTCCACTGCATTAAGAGTTAGTTGCTTTGTTTTTCTTCTGTTTTGGCTTGTTTAGTTGACAAGTAACAGATCAGTCATTCAGCAGAGAGAGAAGTCTGCTACTAATCTACCTCTAAAACAAACTCAGAAGCTAAACCAGGTCACTCTTACTTTCCTGGCTTGAATTTGTCCTGCTCTGGATTGCTGATGATATCAGCAATATCCACGGGCACTAGTGGATGTGAATATGCCCAGGTGGCACATTAACAACCATTGCTTCTATTCCTGACACCAATTAATTAATTGTTGTACTTCTAGACCAAGCTTTGCTTATTCAATAGTTTGTTTAGCAGAGAATGAACAGTTAGCTGCTGCTGCTGATTCATTCTTCATCACCTGTTATTTCTCAAGCTGTCAGCAGTGACTCCAAATGCAACTCTATTTAGATTTTCACTGCTGACCAGTTCCACTTGAAATGGATCAAGTAGCAAAAACTTATCCACTGTGTTATATCTCTTTACCTAATCAACCACTGCTTTGTAACCCATTCTGTGATTAGTTCTGCACCTTTGTTAGTGCAGAATATTAATGGGAAAACTCCCAGGGTGAACACCCCAATAAATAAATGTTGTGAAGCTGTCATTTGAGTGCCTTTGGTGTTCCCCAAGATCTCCACAGTCTGTCCTGCCTCTGTTTATAGGCTTTATCTTTTGTTTGGCTGTGGGTTTTCACAATGTTATTTTTCAGATGGAAGTGTTCCCCGATTCAGCTCCATACTAGCCCAAAGATAGTTAAGCCAACACAACACAGCAGAAGGGGTGGCATGAGAGTTGGGAAGAACAGCAGGAGTGGAAAACAGGGACTCTCTAAGCTTGTTTGTTGCTGTGCCTGTCATGACCTGAATTCAGTAAAGTACTCAAATACTCTGTAGTAAGACATGGAAACTACATCCTGTAAAATCCTGCAAGATTTAAAAATGTGCTTCACAGAAGACTTAGTTTGCAGGTATAAAGAAACACAGCCACAGAATTTTTAAAAATATAATGGTGTGGAGGTGCCTAATTCAAAAGGTGTTAGCAGTTCTGAAAGGATAACAGGAACAGGCAACCAAACAGTAGTAAAGTTGCTTAAAATGTTATGGCAAAATTCCCACTTTTCCTTTTTCAGAACAGCATGACATAGGTTATATCGAGTACCTTATAACATTCAGATCTTTTTTCTGTATAACCCTTGTGATTGAATTACTTCTACTTAAACATTTGTGGTTTTCCTTAGTAAACTGCATCTTGTATTTTTAACATTATGTACTGAATTTGTAACAACTATTCTAATTTCTAATCCTGCTTTTCAGCATACTGGGAGCTCCTCTCAATCTTTTGAAACTTTAATAATTATACTCTAACACCCCATTCTAGGATCCAAGTTACCAAAAAAAAGAGAAAAAAGTACAAGATTATAGACACCTCTATAAAACTCCACCAAGTTGGTGACAATTTTTGTGTACTTTTCAACCATCACTAAGTTTACATCAAGAGTAACATATTCATCTATGTTTAAATTTTGAGCTGCTGCAAGAAAGGTCAGAAGATAGGGGTAGGGTTATACTTGCACCTGTACAAAGGAGACTATATTCTGTAAATATTGTGTTCTCAGTGGCCCTTGCAGTTGTCATCAGGAGAGCTACTGAAACTGGCTATCAGGCACAGCTCAGCCTCTTTCAGAAATTGCTTGTTACAGCCTCCTCATTCCATATTTCTGGCTCTTTTCTTGTGCCTGCCCTGACACTAGGAATCACAGCACATTGTTAGGGATTTATAAAAGACATTACCCTTCAAAGAGGTGACATGTTGCCAGTAAGAAGGATCTTCTCTGAGATGCTAACATCTCCCAACTTGCACCAGGTTCTTAAATCACATAATTTGGAGGGGAAAATTCAATTTGGCATACAGCCCTTAACATTGACAATGTATGACCTAAATTGTATTTCCCTAGATAGTTTATGAGAATGCCATTTGAGAGATTTTCAAAAGACTTACTAAAATTAAAATATACAACTCCTACTGCTGCTCCCGCACTCACAAGAGCTGCTACTCTGTTGTAGAGGGAAATCAGACTTGCTTAACACGGTTTGTTGTTCACAAATCCATCCTGTTACTCACCTCCTACTTATCTTTTGGATGACTGTAAATTATTTTATTATTTTATTTTACTTTTAATTTATTTATTTTTATACTTAATGAAAAAGAAGTGAGTTGGATTCCTTGGATTCTAGTTGGATTCCTGACTAGAAGTAATATTTGCAGTCAAGTTACATGAAAATCTACCTGTTCTTTGTGGCTTTGTGGTAAACAATATCTAATTTCATCAAGTGCTTTTAAAATTAATTTCTCTCTCCATTTTTCTTCTTGATTGTATATTGTCTTTAACATGCATGGGTACCCTTTAAATCTTCCATTTTACTAACAAGTATGTTATTAATGGCATTATTTAAACATTTGCTATTCATATCACTAATTTTCAAAATGGCTAAAGGAGCACACAATCAGAGCATGTCTAAAATCCATTGCAGTAATATGGTCACGTGGTTTATGAAAACTGTTCTTTCTGTTGAAACGGATAGAAGAAAAATCTTCACAGCTACACATGGCTTTAAAAAGAAAAAAAAAAGTGAAACCTTGAGCTTTTGATTCTAAAGCATGTTTGGATAAGTCAAAAATATATGGACTTCAGACAAGCTTTGCAATAGGTGAAATTGTCTTTGAGACTGAATGTCACACCAAGCTTTTATAGGGTGCTGGAGACACTAAATCACCTTCCCGTGAGCCAGGTTGCACACCCGTCATTGTTTTGTCACTCTTATGGGTTAAAATTCTTTGCTCGTCACAGAGAGTTTTGGATTTCTGTTTAACTTCAGTCCACAAGCTATTGAGACTAAAAGTGGGTCTTCTCTATGTACATTTATTTTACGTATTACCACATATGCTGTTTGGAATATAACAGTAAAAAGTGCCTTTTATAAACTCAACTTGAAAGCATTCGTTTATAAGCAAAGATTTGACACAGTGTATAAGTTAGTTCAGCTGCTTACTTAACCGCGTGGATTGCGAAATGCTGAACTCAAACCAGCTCACACAGAATTTGTTTTAATTTATCTCTGTTAGAAGAAATAAAACATATAATTTAAGCCAAATTGCAATGATTTGCTCTGAGTTTTACTAGTGCATGCCATCTAAAACATACTATTAATGCCAAAAAATAAAACACTGTATGTTCCTCTAGTTATCCTCCATGTATCATTTTCTTATTTTGGTAATCAGGCTCTAAAGGGATGGTAATTGAAATAATCCAAACCATGAGTTTTTGAAAGCTACCTCTTAGTACAGACCTTGACTACCTTTGTGGTGGGGGGTTTCTTTGTATTTACATGAAAAAAACCTGTCTTGTCATGACTCTTTTTTTGGGTTTTCTGTATGGCCCACCTACAACTCCCTTTTTTTAGTAAAGATCCAGATAGAAAACTGTGTTATTCTCCCTAGATCTGTTAGATATGACAAATGCATTTAATCTGTTTAGAAAGATGAATATACTTCAGTTATGAGAAAGTAATTTTGGCACGCTTTTTTTTTGGACATGAATTATAAGAGATTAACTATTACGTTTATAGAGATTTCTGGACCGTGGCAATAAACACTTCTTTTCTCAATGGATTTAGATGACAATTTACTGTGGTAAATCTGAAAGCTCATTCAATTATATTTTTAGAGTGAATTACAGAAACGAGGATGTGGAATTCTTTCTGGATAGTGCAAAAGACAAGGTCTTTCTTTTTTTAGTTGATACCATATATGTTTATTTCACATGGGCCTTCTGGAGTGGACTCTGCCTTCATAAAATATTAATTGGAAGATTTTCTCAATGCTTTCTATCAGTGAAAGAAAATAAGGCAAAAGAAGTAGGACCATTTCTATCGTGATTTAGGTGGGATTCACTTTACATTGATATGCAAAAGAAGTTGTCCATCTAAATTTACACTCTCTTTGCAGCCTGGGAAAATAGACAGAAGGCAGAAAAACTGCTTTCTGGAAGTGCCAGCCTCTTGCAGGGGGGCAGAGGTGGGTGGGTGAAGAAAAGTGCCTGTTTCCTGGGGACTGACTCTTGAAAGAATCTGCAGTATCTGAGACTAAACAGCCAATTTTTTAAAAGGTGAAGTGAGACCATTGCCACAGAAGACACTCCCTTAAAAAGTCTTAAAACTTTGAGTTCCACAGGGATCAGAAGAACAGGCAACAACACTGCTACTACAGGCATTTTTTGTAAGCTTAACAATAGGAAAAAAAAATTTACTCTTCAAATTTGTAGCTTTCACCTGAAGGTGTGTGCCACAATCCCACTTCACCTCCTTCCAACAATCACATGAAGGATGCATCTTGTCTTACCAAAACACCCCTGAAAAGGCTAGACTCACATTCTTCACAAGTGAGAAATGTTCCTTAACATCAAAACTTTTTCATTAGGAGTATGTATATACGAAGCATTTATGGTATACATGTACCACAGTACAACTGCATGTAAATAAATGGAACCAAAGTTATTTGCTGCAGTACTACCATGTTTCCACAGTGCTAGGCTTGTGCAGAGAAGTTTAGAAATCTCACATTACTTCTTGTATTAGTACTGTAAAATGTTCATCACTACAGCCATATTTTCAGTCTGGTTGGTCTGCTGCCTTAGAACTCTGCATGGCCCCAAAGAGCAATTTTCATAGTCTAAGTAAGTTCCTTTAATAATGGCATTTCTTCTATAGTATTTTATGACTTTAGGACTACCCTTGTTTGTTTTTAAATCACAAAGCTGAAAGTGTCTCAAATGCTCTGTGTCATTATTTTATCACGAAAAATGATCAAAAACTATGCTGCTGGAAGCCTGCAAGTTTGCTTTTGAACACCAATATACCTCTAAAGCTTAGGTGTTATTCCTGGAAATGACATTCCTGTGTGACAATAATGCTATTTTAAGATGCAACACCTTCTGAAGGTAGCCCCAGACTGAGTCAAGACAATAACTGTGATCTTGTAAGTACACAGATATGTGCACTCAGAGGTACCCAGCTGTCCTAATCTCGTCCAACTGCATCCACTTAAACTCATTCCTTTTCATCTTTCATGTACCACAGCTAGTTCCCTATTGCTATTACCTTACTGATTTTGGAAATTCTTGATTTTTTTTTTTTTCCTGTTCTGTTTTCTTTTTGACAAGAGTCGATCAGTTATTGAGTAATATGAGATATATATGTAGTATATTGGATTATGTAGTCCTGGAAATCTTCTGGACCCAAATGCTTCATTTCCTCCTGAACTATGTGGATTAGTTCAGACAACACAGTTATCTGCCTAAGAACAGGATAAACTACAGGGCACAGATCAGCTTATGTAGCAGCTCATGTTGCTGAACTTTGCTAGAGCCAAGTAAGTGCCTGAGAATCACCACACTGAATTCATAAAGGTGTAAAACTCCTGCTGCTCTGAGAGATCAAGATAGGAAAAAAGTGTCAAAAATCATCCTTTTACATGCAAACACTAGTTACCTGAAAATGTAAGATGACACAAGCATGCAATGATTCACAATGGCTCTAGGACTTCTTTGCATTACTGGGAGTAACTTTTTGAGCAGCAAGTCAGTATTTCTCCAGAAGCATTCCTGATTAGAGCCATTTGGGGTTTTTTTTTTGTTTGGATTTTTTTATTATTATTTTTTACTTTTTCTATCTGGGACAAGATATTTGTATTTTGTGAGCTTCCAAGGATGAAGGTTTTATTTCCTTCTCCCAGTTCTTGTGTGAGGAGGACAAATTCTTTGGGAATGAATAGAAGCTATTTGGCCTATAAAACTTGCCCTTTTTTGGTTCTGTCTTTCTCACATGATGTCATGCAGTTATTTTTCTGAATGACTTCAATGTGTTTGCCTCAACAAGTCTGCTATTTTATTATTATTATTATTATTAT
>NW_008624808.1:4415-20984 GCF_000691845.1 Merops nubicus | reverse complement strand
GTCCCCGACAGAGATGTTAAACAAGAAAGGTAAGATCTGCAGGCAGCCTGAGCTCTAACCCAGTGCACACAGGCTGCCTGTGCCAGGTCACATCCTGACAGTTGGTGGGTTTCAGACATCCCTGAACTTGTTCAAAATTCATTATGGACATTTCACTCATGACCTGGGTTCAGGTCACTACTGACTTCATAGTTTCAGATTAGTCTTTTAAACTTTTGCACCATTTTCTCTCCTGACATCTTTCAAACTGATAAACTCTTCCAGAGCAGTCCATGCACAATGGGATACCCAAATCTAAATACAGCCTTCTAGGAGTAATTTATTCTGGACTGTGAACTGTAAACAGCATGTATCACAAACAAAACATGCCTAACAGTCTTGAGTCTTGGCATAGTGATATAGGAAATGACATACCTAAATACTGCACAGAATATTTCCTGTGCTTTTACCGGGAAATGCCAGATATACGCCATAGATTTTCAGTCTAACACTTCACCAAGCAGAGGAGCCAAAGATTACAAGAAGACCAATAGAAATAATCTGTTAAGGGAGGCATGATGTGGCCTCAAAACTCAGTATCCAGGTACACTGACAGGGAAATGCAGGTGAAATGCATTTCCATAGACTGATCTCCTATACCTGGACTGGGAATAAAGGCATTCTCCTGCTGTATGGCATAAAAAAAAACTCTCCCTGCAACCCCCCCCATCCTCCAGACCTCAGAAACCTTCATCCTTCCAACCTTCAGAACGGCTGGCAAACAGACTTCAGCTGGCACAACATATAATTTGATCTACACAAGAATGAAGGTTCAAGCATTCCTTTTCCCTATTATTTTGTACTAACACACCGTGAGACAGAGAGAGACAGCAGAGGAGACAGGAGAGCAGGAAGGAGACAGCTTGCGTGTGTCTATCTTTCCCTTTCAATCTCTTTTACTCCCATATCCTTCCTGTCACCCATGACTACTTTTCTGTCACTCCTCTTCTCACACATTCTCCGAGATGTTTTATGGTAAATGGCACCTTCCGACGCTGGGCCAATTCCCCACAGTTTGGAAGAGACAACATACCATTTCCTAGCTACTCTAACAATTCCCTGTGGGGGAGAAGGGTCAAGGCTCTGCTCCTGCTCAGATGCTGCAGCATCTGTCCAAAACATGGGAGCGGCACCGGCAACTTTTCTATACAAACCTCAAGCTTCAAATCCCAAAACAGGGGAAGGCTGGGGAATGGGACCTAAACCACAACACGGTTGTGATTTGTGATTGTGACATGGCAGACAAAAAAAAAAAAGCATAAAAGAAAGTTGATGAGCTATCCTCAGAGCAGCAGCCCCCTCCTATGCTGCAGGCTGCACTGCCATCTTCCCCAGTCTGTTTTATACAGTAATCAAAGGATATTCTGAGCCTCTCAAAATGCCATCAGCCCTCATTGAGAATGAAATAGAGCACATCTCCACTGAAGCCTTTACAGCAGTAATCATTACAGCACGCTGGCCTGAACAGGGAGCTCTTACACACAAAGATGGGTTTTAAAAATAAAATAAAAAAGCCTTCCTAAAATCTGAATAGAAACTTGATGATAATCTCTCAATTTTATTATGCAAGGGGGAAAAGAAACCCATAATTGTGCACTCTCGGTCTCTTAGAGCAAAGAATAGGCTTCTTGATGAAATGCTGAGCTGATTTAGAGCAGGGTTGAGGTTCTGGTGGCAATAATACACTAAAAGAAATAATCATCCATCTGATTTGGATAAAATAATCATTTTTTAACATTCCAAATCTAAACTTCATCTGTGCCTCCTCCCACTTCTCCCCACCAGATCTTTTGGAGAGTCTTTTTATAGCTTTGAGATTTTTTTTCCCCTCCCCTAGTGAAGCTTTTAACAAGAAAGGCAGACTTCACTGTGGCTAACAAAGGGCGTTTTAGGCTGGGCTGCATTTATCTCCATTGCACGTATGTTTTGAGAGTACAGTATCTGGCACAGGATGCTCCAGAGTCCTCCTGCCACCTCCACTCGCAGCATCGTCACGGGAGTCCCACTGCCACGGGACGCTCTGGATGGCCCTCCCCAGCTTGTGGGCAGGCAGATCTTTAAACAACAACCTCCTTGGAGCTCTGCCAGGTGCACTGCCAAATCACGGCCCTTTGTATTTTCAGGTGCTTTTATTATTTTAAGAAAATCACACATAAGATTCCTCAGAAACAGGTATTTTTTACTAACAATTTCTGCTTCGAGTCTAGCTGCTGAAGGAATATCTTCTCCCAGCTCTTGTAATTATCTCCTGACTCTTAGTCCACTTTTCCATCTACTGAATTATGTAGAGCTGTTTAGCTTGCTGTTTTCCAAGAATGCCTCATCAGTGCAGTGTAGAAATATTTATTACTTACTCTCTTTACATCTGTTGACTTTCTTCTTTTCAGAAGAGGAAAGAAAATGCATCAGCTGTGAGCTCTCTTGACTGTTAATACAGCCAGCAGCTATTCATGGATTAAACAGATGCTGCCTGATTTTAAACCAGTTTATATTAAAGCTCAATAAATTTACATGTCAGGCATCAAGTTTTGAAGCAATATACAGCTACAGTCCCCTACATCAATTCCCCTGAGTGCCAACTTGCAGGAGGTCTCACCAGGAAGTACTGTGAAGTGGTGATTTGTTATTAAATATATTACATTTGTAGAAACCAAACTGCCATGCAATGCTTTTGGGAAGTCTAAATCTTTATATCTGAATTCAGGAGCCTGAATGTGACAGAAAACAGCTAATACATTCAAAAATTCCTTTTTTAAGGCACTTGACCTGAAAAACCATGAGGCAATCTGGCAAGCTGGCCCTGATAATCTCTTCAGGGTGAGAAGGGCTTACTCCTTGAGAAAGACCACTGATTTCAGCCAGGCTGGCTGCAAAGCAAGAAACTAATTGGCATAAAACACTTCCAAAAAATTCTCTGTGAAGAGCCAGCATCATCTATTCTGTTTGAGTCCTCTGTATGAACTTTCTTCCCTTTTCCTCTGGCAAACTTAGCACATTTTAAAAAGGTATTTAAATACTTACATTCTAAATATATATATTTTGTGAGAAACTTTCTTTTTTCACGTTAAATTATTAATGCTGAAATGATTTTTCATCTCATGTATTTTACAGTGTATTTTTGCATGTTTATTCTTACTACTTCATTCATTCTGAGCAATGAAATTAGGCTGACTAGCATCAGCCTGGGTTCACCTCCTGCTTTTTAAGGACAAAGATGGCCTTGTGCTATCTACATTTCCAACAAAGACTAGGAACACACAGAGAAGAACTTCCCAGAAGAAAAACATTACAGTAGGTACAATATTTGTTATGGTTGACTAGACACCAATAAAACATTAACAGCTACTGAGAAGTGCATAATGGAAAAGAGCAGAACAGACAGGAGCCTTCTGCCACCAGGATGGCATTAAAATGTAGGGAAGCAGAAAATGGGAATTTCAGATCTTGAAAGACAGCCTGGTGGTATTTCCAGAATTACCCTAAAGGTTTGATGGCAGCAGCTGTAGTATCTGGTACACTGTTGCCTGGACTTTACTAGGAAAATAGACAAAATGTAGTATTTAATGAAAGACTTACAGAATGGATTTGTACAAACTTCCCTAACTAATCAAGTAGTTTTTCAAGAAGCAAGAGAGCTAATATAGCATTAGTGTTGGGGTAATCTTCTGCACTGCTGTGAAACACTTTGATATGCTGTCTAGTTAATTTACAAGTTCATCTGTTGTGGCGTTGGAGATTTCATTGCAGCACTTGCTTTAGGAAGTGACAGTCTAGTAGAAAGGGAAACAAATTACTACTACAATTTTCAGAAAGTTTTTTATCACCTTTTAAGGAGAAGGAGTTAAAGAAATGGGATGGAAATAAAAAATCCAGAAATTCACAACCTGACAGACTGCAGTAATAATAAAAATTACATTTAAGGGAAAGATTTGGTCATGTTATTTTTGGGAAGATATTGCAGAATCAGAGGAATGAAAATGCCACAAACCAACAGAATAAAAAGGAAATGTCAGTGTTGTCCTTCTTTAACACACAGCAAACAGGTACAGATGGTACTGTCCTACTCAGACACTTAAGCAGAATAGATTTCTGATGACTGGGAGCTCCTTAATCTAGCACAATAAAGGGTACCTGGTGGATAGTAACAGGATCCAAACTCTGCTAAAAGTCAGCATTTAATTGCTTGGTGAGACTCTTCTACACTGTGATCCATCTTCCATCCCATCTGATGCAATCAAGGCAAAATCTTTCCAAAAGACAGACTCCACCTCAAACAGAATTTCTGCACTTGAAGCAGAAATTAAGAGACAAGAGACTCTAGCCTATGTTATGCCAGAAGTTTAGACAAAATGCTTGCAGTGGTCCTATTTAGCCTTGATATCTCTTCGCACAAATTATCTATGGACTTTAGTTGCTTTACTGCCATCAGTCCCACATGACCAGGACAAACCTGGAGAAATAACTTGGCCTGAGAGCTTGAGCAGGAAGAGTTCACAGCCTTTTCCTACAGAAAAAGCAATGGGGACCAGGAAAGCACAAATTGCTACTAAAGCCCTGGGCACAAGGAGAGTCATGGACGAATCATGAATCCCTCCTGTCACCTTTGCCAAGAGGAAAGGATGCTAAGACCAACAGCTAGCTGTCCCCACCTGCAATGACAGTACCTCTCATGCTAGCTCAGCTGTGCTGACATACTGGGAAGTGCTCCTTCAAATTCTGACTGCTCTCCAGAATCCCTCCTTCCAGCTGTAACTGAAGACAGCAGTGCCCACAGTCCCCCCACCTTCCATGTCTGCTGTACTTCAGTATGTAAAGGAGCTCATATTAGACTGTTGATCTGATCTCCTACCACTGGAGCACTGCAAGTGCTTAAGAAATTCAGCCATTTTACTTAAAAATCTAATAAGACTCACTTAATTCTGGTAGTGATCCCACTGGGTGCATAGTCCCTATTGTCCAGGATAAACTTTGGAAGGAAAGATGACACGTGCCTTAGTGATGTAAAACACATCTGAACATCTCTTTTGTAATCTCATGATTTGGAAATGGCTACCTTTCAAATTTAGAAACCAGAACAAATTAATCATGAAGATAGCTTCTTGCCTGGTTTCTCTCTGGAATAATCTTTTTATATGCAGACACAGAGATGTTCAGCCATGGAACACTCCCAGACCTAATGCCACACCAGGACTGCCGCAGTTACATACCAGACACCACTCAGGGAATGAGACACTGGCTTTTGGTGTGCCACAGTCTGCTTCAGACAAGCAGAATAGCCTCCCTGGGCATATGAATTAGACATCTCTGAAAAAAATAGCTTGATATTTAATTGCAGGGTTGGCAGGTGCTCCCATGATATATACTGTATGGAAGAAAATTACAGGGACAGTATCAACGAGTAATAAACAGTATAGACACTGTTCAGCAGGAATTAGCCAAGGATTTAGAGCAAAAAGCATCCTGAGGTACACAGAGTGCTTTCTGTATTAGTATTATCTCTGTGCACACAGGACAGTACTTGTTACAAATACCTGAATGAATCATCTAACGGTGGGTGAATGTTGGACACTCGAGCACTAGCTGAGGTCCTGAGCTCATGGAAACACTGCTGAGGATTCAGCTTATCTCTCAGAAGCACAGAGCTTCTAAAACTCCATATTTCTAGAATATCTCTAGACAACGGAAAATAAAAGCAGGAAAAAGCCCAAGAACTGAAATTGCAACTGAAGAAGTTTCAGATATAACAGGAGAATTCAATTTAGATTAGGATGCTAATTTTTACTTAAAAGCTGCATCAGTCTCAGGCTGGACTTCATAACAGAGGGCACTGTTAGGGGCTAGATTGTGTGCAGTCTTCTGCTCCTGGCAGTACAGGTCTCAAAAACGTGATGAAGCCAGTGTGGGTGTGATGGGTGTGCTGAAGCTGTGCCTAAGCCCTGCAGCTTCACAAACCTCAGTAATCCCTGCAAGAAGAAGGATGCAAAACTTCCCAGGAAGCTGGAAACTCTTCAGAAGGCCTCCCTCTTTCCAGTCTCTTTGCACGGGCTGCATGCTCTGTGCTATTAACTGACACCCAAACAGCTTTTTCTTCACATGGGAGGGAGAAGGCAGACAGTATTTTATGCAAACCTCATCCAGTAGTGGCTCTCCCAGGCAACAAGCTGCAAGGATTTAGGACCAAGATCATCCTAGAGAAAGTTCAGAGCTTTCCTTAGAAAGTAAATGCTCTTGTTCTCCCTTAATTCCCTGACTTCAAAGCCTAAATATGAGGAGGCTCACATCTCCCTGCTTTCCTCCTGCAAACTTTTGTCCCCTGTAGAGCTGCACTGCTGGAACAGTTGAGTAAAGCTGTCAGTGCAACACAACTAGAGAAGGAGCACAGTACTCTGCCATCACATAACCAACTCTTTCTCCTTTAAAACTGCTATCAGAACAACTAAGATTGGAAATACAAAATACGTGCTCTGATCTCTGAAAATGACATGAAGATCACGTAGCTCTTGTCTGTGTGTTTTACTTCACCAAATTGCCTGGCAATCTCCCCATAAAATTTAATTTGCCAGACACAGTGAACACAAACTACCTAAGCTGTATCAATTCATTTGGCATCTATGGCTGTAGCAGCACCATAATGAGTTTGTGTAATATTAATATTCACTACACCAAACAAGCATAAATCACAAACTATCCAAAGGAAGCACAAAGACAGAATCAGACAACTGCAGATAGAGAGCTTTGACAGCATTTCAATTCTGTGTGGTTCTTGTAGCTGACATCCATCTGTACTGAACTATGCACAGCAGATGCACTATTACCTTAAAGGAGCTACTGTGTATTTTGTTTTAAATCAACACCATCCTTCACTGAAAGAATACTTAATGTACCAAGAACCTGAGTGCTTCAGAAAACAGAGACTATGTTGCTTTCCACACAAAGGGGAAACAAATGTACTACATCCAGAAAAAAAAACCTCTCTGCAAAGGGAATGGGGAATGTTTGGATGCAAAGGGGCTTTCACTTTGGCCTTGTTGCTTGGAGGGGCTCCTCCAGCAACAAGGTGCTGTGGCCTGTCTGTAATCTAGACGTGCCTGCCTATGTGGAAGTCCTAGCAGTAAGTTTGGAGTGCAGAATCGTTAGCAAACAAAGCTGAGACTGAAGCCAATCTGAGACACTGGACAAGCATCAAAAATCTACTGGTAATCCTGCTGGAGGACAGGAGTCAGTCTCCAATGATATCAGTAAGTGCTACTATAAATCAGCTGGTTGTTCAATCTCTTCTTTCAGCCTTAAAAATGACCCCTCCACAAAGAGGCCCCTACAATAAAGAAAAACACTGGAAGGGGTGAAAAAATACAGAGCTGAGTGCAAGCTTTCTGTCCCTCAGCTGCCCTCTCTGAGACTACCTGGGCCAGAAAACTTGGCTCAGAGTCTGAAAAATTTTGACAAAGGTTATTTCCAAATTTAAGTGTTAGACTGTCATATGATGCCAGATTAAAATTCCCAGCAGTAGGAGTTACTAAAAGAAGGATAGTCTTGCTACTGTCGTTACATTGAATTGCAAAGCAAAGCTCCCACTGAGTTTAGTGGTACAAGATCACAGTCTCAAACCAAGACGGGAAATTGTGAGCTGTGGAGAGATGTCACATCAAGAATGTGATGGAGCCTCTGTGTGGCAAAAATAAAGGTGTGGGGTCTCTTCCTGCAGCTCTGCTTACATAGACGGGGATCACGTGTGCAAGCAGCTCAACAGTGTGGTTTAAATTTGAGCAAAGGCTGTGAGCAAGTTACTTGAATTGAATAGTAATAATAATAATAATTATGATGATGATGATGTTGATGAAATAAATGCCTGTGTTTGCTTTCTGTGAATATCCCAGTGAGCACGCTGGCTGGCTAAATAGCACATTTTAAGTAACTCTTTCAGAATATTTACTCTAAGGATTTTTGTTGGAAGGAATTCCCTCCAGTCTAGTGGACTCCTCTGCTCAGCTGGCAATAAAAACAGAGGGCTAAAGGAACTGATGAAAAGTACATTTTCTTACTAATCCTTTCTCCTTTAAATGTGTCCCAGCGTTTGCAGCAAATATGGGAGTAAGATGAACATAGCAAATCTTATGGGGCTGACTCTGCTCTCTCAACCCTGCGTTGGTGTAAATGGAGGTACTCCTCTGTCTAAAACTAAGCTACGGTGATTTACATCAACATGACAGTGAGCATATTTCACAGGTAACTATTGTTGTTTCCTTTTCTCAGAATTTGGCAGCAAAGGAAACAGACCCTTTCCAGAGACAGTTAAGAGTAAAACTGACTTATTTCAGATCAGCATCAACACTAAAAATGAACCCTTGTTGCCATGAAGAGGAAGTTTCTTGCTTATTGCTAAATCATGTCTCATGCCCCCCTTCACTGCCTTTCAGTGATGCAAGACAAATGCTGCCTGACAGTGGGACTACAATCCAGCCTCTTGCAAAGACCTCTCTCGTCTCCTTGCCTTTACTATCAGCAGTAATTTCCTTATGAATTGACTGGATATTATTTAAGATCATATTTTGACTTTCTTTTTCCAGAGAAGCACTGATTTACTCAGGAGAGGTAACCTTCATGCAGTTTGTGGTCAGAGAGCTGGTTTATACATTCCTGGCTCCTTGGCTTCCTTCTTCCCTGCCTCGCATGGTGTGACCAGTCCAGAGCAGGGTATGAATTTGGAATGACCTTAGCCAAGGACAAATGCCCAGAAGGTTTCTAAAGCATGAGTAATAAAACACAATATTTCAACAAGACTCCACTGAGTATTAAAAATGTGACCTTCCACTAAAAGGAGAACAGAGAGAAAACAGATAAGTCCCTAATTACCAAATGCACCTGCTGCTTGTGCAAATGTCTTCACATCAGTAACAGGTTTCATCATCTCTTAGTTTTGCAAGGAGTGTGACACCTAAACTGTCAAAAGGACCGGGCCAGGCAAGGAACAGGCAGAGGTCAGAGCTGCGGGCAGGGAGCTCAGGAGTGAAAAGGAATTCTGGAAACCTGAACTCAGGTCCCTGCCTGCAGCAGGGCTCTTGTGGCACTGAGGCTGAGGCACTTAGGACAGGATCCAATTCACCAGAGCTCATGCACCAGGTATAAGACTTCTCTGGAGCTATCAATAGTCAGTGGATAGAGAAAGACAGCTCCAGAAAGTAACTTATCTCACTGTAAATGCTTAAGGCAGGCAGCAATAATCACCCACTGGACACACTTACTCCTCTCCAATGGCACATAATGAAGTCTAGATGAAGAGCTTAGATTATATCCCTTATCCTTTAGATGGTTAGGGCTACGTGAGCTGAATTCCACCTGCACACTCGCTGTGCCTCCCCTGCCCCTGTGCAGTGGACAGCATTGCCTCCCCTCGCAGGGACGTTACGGAGACCAATGGGGCTGAAATCCATCATGTGCTCGCAGAAACACATGCATGTGAAGGAGGGCCACAGAAGCAGGAAAAGGGGCTGGCTCTGAAATCTGGCTCCAGGCACAAAAGCAGCATTATCTCTGCAGGCCAGCTGCCCTCAGCTACATCAGTGCCAACCCTGTCAAGACAACGGGGTTGCAGGGATGGGTGACTGGGAGCTGTGCACTTCCTGGCCAGGATGGCACACCGCTGAGAAACAACTCTGCTTGGCTCCACAAGCCTCAGCTGTGCTTTCAGGACAAGCAGATCAAATCCAGCCTTTGTTCACTCGAGGCTGAACTATTAATTTAGAATTCACTGAGGCACAATGAACAGGGAACCCAGTGACAACATTTTTATAGTCGCTCTCCTTTACAACGGGAACTTGTAATTCTCAAGGCAACTCTGGCCTGTCTTTGATGAGTGTGCTTAAATCTCCACCTCTGCTTTTATAATAACCAGTATTTTCCGCCAGCGTGCTCTTACCCTGTTGGAATCAATTCTTGTCCTGGAGGTGTAGATGGGAGGAGGGATGTTGAAGGCTTGAGGAACAAGATACTCTTCAGCATCCATCATATCTTCCAGGTCTTCCTCATCGAGAAGATTTTGGAAGAACTTGCTGTCATTTGGGCTTGGGAGCTTCATACGATCATCTCCCTAAATAGGTTGTATTGAAAGAGGAAAATGGTGATAAGATGGATTAATTTCCTAAAGAGGGAGCTTAAGCCTTCTTTATGCCCTGGCAGCCAGGCTGCAGGGACCACACATGCTGCTTTGTTTGTTCTAAAGGACCACATCCACATCATCTGATTTTTTTTAATTTTTTTTTTTTTTTCCCAGGGAATATAATGACAGAAAGGGAATAACTGCATAAATCAAGTAGTTATTTTTTGGTGTTTGTTCCTGTGATAGAGCTTTTATTCTTTCTTCTGTTTTTCCCATACCAGTTTAATTTCTGACCCAAGTTCTGTCAATGCCTGATGTATTTTGTGAAATATCTCAGCTATTTAGGCTCACATGGGGGCGGGGGAAAATAACACGGAAACTGCTGTGTCTGGGTGTTTGGCTTTATTTTCATTTGTATTTTTAGAGACTCAGAGGCTAAATTTACCTCTCATCCATATAGAAAATTCTGCAGAATGTGTCTGAGCTGAAAACAGCAAAAATCAAATCAGAGAACAACAGTAATATTTATTTTCATTGAAATAGCATCTACAAGCTAGAGAGGCAAATCAATGCTTCATTTTGCTTGGTGCCACAAAACTTCTCAAAAGGCAACCCATGACCCAGACACTTAACAGCACACCAAAATGATCCTAAATTTCTCTGCATGGCTAAAGAATCCCCTCCCACTCTGCCAGAATTCTTATGCCACGTGTGGAATGATGGCTGTGCTCGAGGGTACATACAGACTGGTTTAAAAGCTTGCCAGCCAGCTTGCCATTCTTGACTCCATCTAGGGGGAGTGGGGAGTCACAATGGCAGAGACACCAGTGCAGTGCTGATACCATGGTATCTCCTCAAGAAGCACACAGCCTATATTTTCTGCAGGAATCACTGGAAAGGAAGCCTCACAGGATGAAATATCCACTAGACTACACAACTGGGGAGGGAAGGGCAGGGGAGGAAAATGGAGGGAAGAGTATCTGGAATAGGGAAACATCCTATTAAACAAAGCAATTTGATAAGACTGACTTTTCCAGAATCACTTGTATCAGCTGAACTTACAGTTTAACACAGTGTAGAATACTGTTAAAAAGAGAAATTCCACATTCAGCACCATAAATCCTTTTGACTAGTATTTTACTCTTCAGATACATTTTACTTTAGCTCAAGCTGAAGGAGAGCAGCGTACGTTCACACTGTGTAATAATACAGCATGAGTAGGCTAACAGTCTACACAGCGAAATGAAACACCATATGGTGAGACTAGCACTAGACCCAGAAGCAATCAGGAGGCATAAAGAGGCAGTGGCTGTACTTCTGGAGGCTCTTCAGCTAGGAATTCTCATGTCAGTGTGAAGCTAAGGACCAGCTCTGCCCTGTACTCCAGGGTACAGAGCAGATACAGCATGAAACTATCATCACCCAGATCAAAGTAATTCCACCCATTGGTCTCCAGTGTTTCAACACCAGCCTGCTTCTTCTCACTTTTCAGTTTCATTTGAGCCTCCCACACACCTTAGAAGGACCTTCTAAGGACCTTACCAAATGGCTGGATTCATTTTCTGTGACTTGAATTTGTGTTGTAATAAGCACATACACAACTTCAGGCTTCTGTAGAATGGAGTGAAAGGATAATATTTCCATGTACACCTGTACTCAGGCTATATGTGGCTCCAGCTAGATGCAGCCAATGGATATGACTGTACTGGCACTGTCTTGCTGCCACAGGGTGGTTTCATGTGACAAATCATGCTGGTGTGGGTCTCCTGCCAGGACTGTGAAGCACTACAGAGCCTACACAGCCCAAGGAGGACACAGAGGGAAGCCCTTCTCTAGTGTGAGACATACCAGTGACACAGCTCCCTGTCTCCTGAGAAACCTTCACGTTTAGGCTATGGAAAGAGATTTCCTTATGATCACTGTAGTGCAGGGAGAAGTCTCTTCAGGATAATCCCCTGAGATTCAGCCTAAGCCAATGCAGAACCAAGCAATTCCTTGGTCTGAAGTAGGTCCACTATCCACTGATGGACAAATCTTGTCCCCTGTTTCATGAGAGAAATCTAAGTACTGAGCAGTTTGCAAAGCCAGATCTTGTCTGTGTGCTCATAAATACAAGCTTAGAAGTGAATTTCGCATTACTTTATTATTATTACTATTTTTGAGATACTGACACTGGCCATTCCACTTCTTTCTTGTATGGTACTGTGGTCACTGTTTGCATGAAGTTCAAGAGCAGCTTGAACTTAAGAGATTCAAAGACAACACCTTTAGCAGTCAGGTTTGGCAGACAGATTTTTTTTTTTTTTTTTTATTTTTTCCCCCCTGATGTTGCAGTTGCTTACCTGAATCACTAGGTATCTCTGAGGGTCTCGAGCCATTCTAGAGAATTCAGCAGCCAGCTCCTTGAATTTTGGCCGACTGTCAGCATCAATCATCCAGCCTGAGGACAGATGAAAGATGAGAAAGAAACAGTTAATTGTCATGGGAATAAATAATTAAATTTTAAAAAATGCACAAGCTTGAAGGCCTTGATAGCTCGGGCCTAAAAAAAAAGTTACAATAAAGAGCTTCTTTCCCAGAAGAATGGAAAGCTAATTCTATGATCCAGCTACAATGGAAAATATCTGGTTATGGCCAGAGAAGACTAGATTGCTTCACACTGCATGGACTTCTTCTTAATTTGCTCTGAGCTCCTGTTCCCCATCTCCAAATGGAGACAGCAACAGTGCTTTGCAATTTTCCATGTCTGTCTTGCCCATTTAGAAGTCAGCTTTGACTATCTTTTACTATGGATGTGTCCAGCCTCCAATATAATGAATCTGATCTCATTTGAGTCTAGTGGGTTTATTACAAAGTTACTACTAAATACAATTTCATATTAACTGACCTACTGTTCCACAGTGACTTAGATTAAAAAGAGCTGTTCAACAGATCTACAGAATGATTGACCTCACCTCTGCCTGTCAGGTAATTCTACATTCACTTCTCTGCATTGTTAATACAGACGTCACAGAAAGCACCAGGTGTCATTTTAATTGAGTAAGGGTGATTCTTTTGTCCTTCACTCTCCAAGAAACATTCATTAGGAACAACAATTCTCAATCAATGTTAAAGCCTTCTGCAAAACAGGCAAGTAGTACAGGCAGTCACCACCAGCAACCAGTTTATCAGAGTGTCAGCTTTTTCTAATGGAAGATCCTATCGGTAGCTTCCTAAGAACATGTTCTCATCTGCCAGGGAGGCTAAACGAAGCAGGCCTTATCTCCTGTGTGCTGCTCAACTGAAGAAGTGGCCAACAGAGGAAAAACAAACCTGCTACAGCGTAGAAAGAATTTCACACAAACATTACAGGA
The DNA here is from genome assembly GCF_000691845.1 of Merops nubicus. Lineage (NCBI taxonomy): Eukaryota > Metazoa > Chordata > Aves > Coraciiformes > Meropidae > Merops > Merops nubicus. The sequence continues at coordinate 7,496 of NW_008624808.1, read as the reverse complement.
CTAAGCCTGTCCATCTAGCTGTAACTTTCCACTTTCTAGAATACCTCATCCACTAGGACTTGCTTTTGTGCACTGAGATTTGCCTCACACTCATTACAAGGCCTATCAGATGGAACAGTTTTGCACTGAACCTACACGAACCCCTTGCACTATTCAGACAACTTCCATACCTGCATGCACAGTACAACTGTTTGGAATATAAGTTATTTACCTCTTCCAGTTCTATTTTCTTTCAGTGTTTTTGTGTACACAGCAAAAGGGAAAGGACTATAGAAGATGGAGGAGATGTCTGTATGTTAATCTCCCTTAAATTAAGTCAGAAACACCAGAGAGCTGTTCCTAATTCTTTTTAAATTAGAAGCATAGCCTTGGAGGATACTGTCACTAGTGTGGGTATCTTGGAGATAAAAGGGTAGAAAGAAACTACGTGCAAACTGTTTTCCTTCCTTGGTAAAGTAAAACTATCCATAAATTATTGTACTGGACTAAGAATGACAAAAACCTAACCTCTCTACAGCATTACTTGTATTAATTTAATTTTAGTTTTTATTACTACTTACTGCAATCACCATTCTTGTTACTAACAATAAGACATTCTTGCTTTCTTTTCTCAATATTTGGAACCAGCATTTCTCCTCACAACCTCCACTGGCTGGGTATCCATGTACCATAATTATGTTTAATACTATCTTCTTTAACATCAAAATCAATTGTCATGGAAATGACAAGGGTTTACAATAACAATCACACAATTCTGACTTCACAGCAAGAATATGAGATACCATCTGACAGAAGCTGAGCTGACTCAACCCTTCATAGCTAAATTCCTGTCTTTTGCAATTACAAAAAAGTATTTAAATGGAATGTACAGTATCCTGGGAAGCTTTTGTTTTGAAGCAGCCTGCAGATGCAAATGTTCTAGAGCAGTGTCCCTCTTGCACTGAGCACAGGGATACTAAAGGTGCCAGTTACTCACACTTCACCATCACCATATAAACATCAATAGTGCAGATTGGAGGTTGGGGCAACCGCTCTCCCTTCTCCAGGAGGTCAGGGATCTCTCGTGTCGGGATTCCATCGTATGGCTTCCCACCAAAGGTCATAAGCTCCCAGATAGTGACTCCTAGACAGAAAAAAAAAAAAAAAAAAAAAAAGACTGTTAACATTCGAGGTCATACTACTCAGATTCCTTCACAATGTCTTTTCCATTACCAGTGCCTGTAAAAACGCTCGTTTAGTCTGCTGTTTAAGCAGCTCCAGAAAAGGGTGAAAGAGCACTTTGTGTTAATCTTGAAAAGCAACTCTGCTCATTTTTGTTGGTGTAAGAAGCAGCATGATAGATCTGAGGCACAAGAGGAAGGCCTAAGACAAATATACAGTGGTAAAGTAAATGGATGCAATAACAAAAGAATGCATCACACTCTTTTATCATATCAAAAGGGCAAATGAATGGCTGATGTACTCTATTATTTTAAGGAGAAAAACTACATATGTCCCCTAACTTAGAGCATCAATTTCCCACAGAGGTAAGCACTGAGTAACATCATGTGCCTTTCCCTTGTAAGTCATTCACAGCCACTTTTATTATTTTTTCCTTAAATCACCTTATGGATTTGAGTTATGATAGTGCTGTGGTTCAAAACCAAGATTCTTTTTTTTTTGAATAGCCACAGGATTTGTTTTGGCATCGGAGCTGGAATAAAGATCATATATCAAAAGTAACAAAATTCATCCCTCAACAAAACCTTAAATTTGAAAATGCTGCTCTCATACCAGTTTAACTTTTATTTTTATTGCAAAGGTCATTTTAAATACACCTCCAGATAAGTAACCATATTTTGCCAGCTGTCACACTAATGTGAAAGGTGATGGGCAAAATTACCATAAGTATAAAACACAGAGATATTTCACCCTCATTCACCTCTTTCTTGATGTTCAATAGCTATAACTTAATTGCTTTTGGTCTTGTCCTTTCTGATTACAAATATTTCTGGGCTTTCTGCATTTAAAGTGATCTTCATAAATGGAGGCATATTTTTTCCCTAGTGATAAGGAGCACATAAAATTTGAGGAGAAAGAGCAGCTTTACATGATTTATTTAACTTTCATATGTTTTTCTCAGCTGAATAGGAAAGGGCAGCTAACAGCAAACAGTGTCTTTTGCTGCTACCCACAGGTAAAAGTGAGTAATGAATAGAATTGTACACCTTTTTGTTTCAAAATGATACAGTAACAGGAAATGAAAATAGGAGTCCACAGCCCTAGATACTGCTGAAAAATTCTACTTACGAAGGTATACATGGTTTTATTAGTAATAGCTATACCAGATCAACAGGCAGACAGCTCAGCAGATGTGGCACAATAGCTCGTCTGGATAACAGAATTAACAACAGTAAATGATCATCTCATTTCCCAAACGTGACTTTGTGTGTGTGTGTGTGTCTGTGTGTGTGTGTGTGGAGTCCACATGAGCTAACCTGTTAGCTTGGAGAGCTCATCTCTTTCTCTTCTTTCTCTTGCTTTATTTGCTCTTTATTATGAGAAATTCTCTTTTATCTGACTGTTGGTACAGAAAGTTCCATAAGCCTGAAAATGGTTTTTGACATTCATGGCTTTCAGAGTTAAGATTTTGAAAGGACTGCTGAAAATTATGACCTGCAGCTGTATTTCTATGAGTCTGTGGCTGCACTGAAAGAGGCCTTCTTCTGTCATAATAATCAGCCAAACTGCTACCAGCCCAGATCTTATGGCAGTCATCCCAGCAGGGACTTGATAGTAATGCATTTCAGAGAGCAGGGAAGTAACACAGGAGACAAGTTAACAATTGCTGGTTAGAGTAACACAAAAAACAAGACTAGAAAAACAAAGGAAGAGTAAACCTCACTGGAATTAACTCCTCGAGGAAGAGAGGGTATCTTTACCATAGAGGATATCTTTAACACAGGAACACAACTTGGTTTAATGCTTTACAAGATACAAATTTTTAAACTCATCATATGAAGATTTACCATAGCTCCAAACATCACTCTGATGGGTGAATTTCCTGTAGTGTATGCACTCCAGAGCCATCCACTTAATTGG
>NW_008624808.1:0-4384 GCF_000691845.1 Merops nubicus | reverse complement strand
AAAGACAAGAGAAATGTAACCTTAGAAATATACTATTAAAACAATACAGATGGATCCTGTATGCAGACAGCAGCTTCCTCCCTTTTTCCAACTGCAAACTTACAAAAAAGCAGCACTCCCCAGCAGAGGAAATGGTTGTTCCTGCCTTCTAGAATGGAGTTTGCCTCAGCAAACTTGGGGAGGTGAGAAGTAAGCACCAGTTATCTGCAAAATTTCTCATCCTACCCAAATTTTACCGATTCAGACGTAGTGGAACAACTCGCTTTTTCATCATAACCATGTAAAGACAGGAACAATGCAAAAAGTACATCCAAACACCCTGAATCTGAAGTGCAGCAGAGAAGGTGGAATACAGATGCTGTTTTGCCTCGACACTTTACAAAGCCAGACACTGCCATCTTGATTGCTCTCTAATGAGGCTACTTAATAATGCAGCATCCATAATACTTCATAGTCCATAGAATCATCATCAGAGTAAACAGGCAATGGGGAGAATTTACAGTGCTTAATTTCTCCTAATATTCTTTAGGAACTTAGTCTTCCCAGTTCTCTATATGATTACTGCAGTGAGAGAAGTTGTTCCTGCAAGCAAGTCAGAACTCCTGAGTTAGCCTTTGCCTCTGAATCACCCTTTGGACAGAGCTCATCTCTTCTGACGGAAGAGGCAAACACAAACCTAGGTTTGGCATAAGGTTCCCTCTCATGAGTTCTTGTTAAAATGAGATTCACAATGTCCCCTTTTCCTGAGCTGGGCCTGTGAGGCACAGTCTTGCAGCCCATTAATTTCTCATGGCCAGACATTAAAAACAGATTTTTACCTGGCATGGACTTGCATGGGTTGCCTCTAATTTGGAACTATGAAAGATGCACTGGAATAAACCAGAGAGATATGTAACTGCATGTAAATTCTGAACGGAAGGTGGGTGTAAAAGCAGAGGATGTGTCTTCATTCAAACTCTTATGAAAATACCTTCCATGAAGTTGACTAATGAATATAACCTATACAGCTATGGCAAAAATAGCACTCTTTAATAGGTTGGCTTAGCACTTGTAAAGACAGTTCATCCTCCTTCACCCAACTCTGCAGAAGTGGATTGCTTTCATTCCCATTAAATACAGCTGGGTCGTTCCAAACTTCAACAACCGCTGAAGTAGGAAAGCTGCGTTGCTCATCATGGGATAACTCAGGTTGGAAGGGACCTCAGGGGGCCTTCTAGTCCAACAATTCAGGCTGAAAGCAAGTTCAGCTATGAGATCAGAATAAGTTTATCCAGTCTGAACTTTAAAATCTCCTTGACAGGAACTGCACCACCTCTCAGGGCAATGTGATGAACTACTTGATTGTGTCCTCATGCTGAAAAGGTTTTTCCTTTTATCCATTCTGAATCTGTCTTAGCAAGCTCTCAACCATGACTTTAAGCTGCAAGTATTTTCTGGATTTCACAGGACACTTCTCTGGAACTGGGGAAGTGACACATTGATGTGTAAATCCTTCTCCAGAGTTCCCAGCAGCATGATTGGCCTCACATGTCCAAGACACCACCTAACAGCTGCCAGGGAACAGCTGCTTTGCAAGGAGAAGCTCATTTTCTGTCATTCACTGGTTGATGAGGGGAAGAGGCAGAGGGGTTACTGAAGAGGGGATTAGAGAACTGAAGGAATCAGGGAAAACTGCCAAAACTCCACCTTTCCTGCCAGGAGGTCTCTTTCCTGGGGAAATGGGAAAGCTCAGGTGACTCCTTCAAGCTCTTCACCTCATTGACTGAAACGTCAATGTAATCAATGTGTGCAACAGCTGTCCAGGGCAGCAGCCCCCCCTAGCTGGGCAGCAGCCCGTGCAGGAGAAGGGCACACACCGGCAACGGCCGTCTGCCCCAGAGCAGGGCTCACGCGAGCAGAAACACACCGGCAGCAAGCAGGCAGAAAGCAAAGGGAACAGTCAGGAGAAGGAACGACAGGAGAAGCAGAATCCCTTGGGATTTTGTGACAAGTTGAAATGTGGAATTTGATGATGTTTAGGGAGCAGCTGGCAGCAGCATGGACTTACAGCCTTCTGAATTTTGTAACGCGTTAATCTGAAGGCATTAGAAATGAGGTGAGGCACTATAGCGATGTTGTGCAACGTGCCGAAAAATAATATAGCAGAATGTCTGGTTTCAAAATTATCCTTCAGTTAGCTTTTCAGTGGCCTGGCATTCAGCTTGGTATTGGAGACTTGGATGTACAAAATAGCATACACAGGCTCTCCCAGCATGATAGAAGAGGTGGCTCTTTGCTGAGCATATGTAAACTCTCATATCCTACAAGTGTGTTCTGTGGCCTTCCTTTTCGTTTTCTGTAAAATCACTTGTTTGTGGAAAAGGAACTGTGAGTTACTGAGGTCTATACTGACCAGAGAAAGGGGCTTGGTGCGAATGCCCTAGAATATCTGTCACTCACTGAGCTGACTTCAGAAGTCTTCAAAACAAGACACAGAACGGAACATATGAGCAAAACCCAATTCTGAGCGTGAAACTGTTCAGACAATTATATTTCAGCACCTGGAGAAGCTCACTGAATGAAAAATGAGCAGCTTTTATGTGTGCTGTCACAGCACAGTTGTTCTAGAAGACAAGGCTTTGAGAAGACACTGACAGACTTTCTTACATAGATAATAGTCCCATAGGGATACACTGCCCTAAAGAGTAACTTCAGAAGGTTAGCGACAGTGGGATATATATGTACTTCCAGACACATTCAGTACTTACCTTCCCTCCGTCAGCATTATACTCCTTTTCATCCCCTTCCAAAAGTCTGGCCAAGCCAAAGTCAGTGATCTTCACGTGGTTTGGTGACTTCACCAAGACGTTACGAGCTGCCAGATCCCGGTGGACAAGTCTCCTCTCTTCCAGGTACATCATTCCCTGAAGGACAAAGAACAGTAAAACAATTGTAGCATGTCTTACATGATTTTTTAGAACTAACTTGCACTGGTGACATGTAAAATTTCTGGTTCCCTTATTTGTATTGACAGTAAGAAATTGGCCTAGAGAGCAGAAGTTCAGCACTGCTCTTGCTCTGAGCAGGAGGCGGGATTAGATGACCTTATGTTCCTTTCAATGTACACAATTCTGTAAGATTCTATGGCAAATGCCAATGGAAAAAAAAAAACAAAAAAACCAACCAAGAACCAAACCTACACATACATATTTCCTTTGCTCCAGAAAGTTTAAAACCTGGAAATGTGAGATGAACAAAGAAATATTATGACCTTTATTTTTCAGACAGCAAATCTGAAGACCACAAAAAATAACCAGCTTAGCCAGAGCCCCTCAGAAATTAGACTAGTCTAGGAAACAATCCCAGCTCTTCTATGTTCCAGGCAAGTGTCTTCAATTCATGATGAAGCTTCTTATCCATCTCCACATGTTTTTATACTGAGCACAACTTTTCACTACCTTCAGTGGATTAGAAGGAAAACAATTTATTCTAAGTGCTGCAACCCACTTGCCTTTTCACTGCCTTAAAATTTTGCATGTAGCATTATAGTAAGGCAGTAGATCAATGGCCCTTTGTTTTAATGAGTATATATATTCTGTTAGAAGTACTTTTGTTAACAAGCCCATCCAGATGCCTCTAAAGATAAGGTAACATACATTCAAGTAGCCTGACCTTAACCTTATTCTTACTCTGATGAGAGATGAACCATCTACCATTGGTGTGGAAGTTTACATGATGCTTTGTGACACTGAGATGAACACCAAAGCTTGGTCTTTTTAATTATATGACACACAGAGGATAGTCAGGCAGGGTTACAAGCCTATAATTTCATTAAAAGGCATTTATGACATTAACCATCATTATAAGAACCTACAGATGAAATTACACACTTGATAATTACCCTTAAGGTATCTCTTAATATATTAGCTCTGTATAATATATATGGTAATTTTTTAAAAAGTCCTTCCTGAATACCAAAGAGATCATATTATTCCATAATACAGATGATAATTCATGAAGTCACAGGTAGTGATTAAAATAACCAGATTACTCAGTGTCATGGGCCAGATTTTAATTCCCTTTCACAGCATAAGAAGCTCACATGTTCCTATACCCACAAACACCAGGAGGACAGTATGCATGGGCAGGCCACCACTCACGGTCACTGGGCCAGAATATAGCCCTTTCTTGACAGAAAGTGGATGTCTTTACAGAAGGCACCAAGAGAAACTTTGAACTGCTGTGGCTTTTAGGTGAAAAATGTCAGTACAGACATTGTTAAAAGGTTTGAAAATATGTGGGAGAACATTTGGCACAAACACAATTTCATTTTTAATGTGAAGGTAGGCTGTCAACATGAAGGTGGTTTGAAAAGGGAGGCAGGAACTCTTTGGCATAAAACAAA
>NW_008624807.1:0-3044 GCF_000691845.1 Merops nubicus | reverse complement strand
CAACAACAACAAAAAAACCAAAAAACACCAACCAACCACTTAGGAAACCTTGTTTCTCTTGGCTTTGCATCTTGCATTTGGATCATTTCATGTCTATTAGGGTACAAGCTTTGATCAAAACTTTTCCCATAGTGTGGGTGGCTATAAAGTCTCTTATTCATGAGAAATCACTGATGGCTAATAATACAGTTTTATTTTTGATGCAGCTCCTCCTCTGGGGAGCTGGATGTTTTGTGTTCCTGTACTCTACCTAACTGCCCTTACACCCAGAGCATCTAGGACTCCATACATGTGTGATGTTCCTTCACCAAATCTGAATCTCTTGACTGATGTAATTGTAAATTACATAGGAGAATAAACAGAAATATTCAGGCACATAGCATGTGCTCACATAATCCTCCTTTTCACAAGAAACTGGGCTAAAAATATTTTAAAATCAGAATACACATTAACAGAGGCATGTAATTTACAGGTAAAACTAGAAGACTTCTATCACTCCTCCAATTACTGCCTTTGTGGTACTTAATTTGGATTTTAGTGTCAATCACACCAAAAAGTGAGGTTAGTGCCAAGAAAATTTGGAAGGCAATGCCTAGCTAAACAGGAGAAAACAGGCTTGAGGCGATAATGAATGTAAATAAGAAAAGGACAAACCTGAAAGAGGAAATTTGTCCCATTCATGGAACAAACCTGTAATGCTGCCACGCTGCCCTAAATCCTCCTTTGGCTCCTACCCCCATCCCATAACAAATTCTATGACTCATGTCCCCTCCTTCATCCTGTTTGTAATCCTAGTCTCACTTCTAACCATTTCTAACCTAGAATCTTGCTTCTAACCATTTCAGTAATCCCCGCCCCTTCTGGTAGGGATGAGATTTCCCAAACTTTGCTTAAGGAAACACTAGCTCACCCTACTGCAGTGTGGCTCTGTCCTTGCTCCCTGTGCCCTCCCAGCCACCATCTCCACTGCATGGTTCCCAGAGTCCATGGAGAGAAGAATCAAAAATGATGCTGCAGCACTGCTCAGCACTCAGCCACTGTGTCCTCAGGCTCTTTGGTAGCAGAGAAATGTGCTGAAGTCTCTTGCAGCTTTTCAGTCTACCCTGTCCCCTTCTATCCACTGAAAATATCCAAATTATAATATGCAGCACCTTCACAGAGAGCAAGTGATTGACTACTTCACCTAAGGCATTTGCATTCAGTACAAGCTGCTGGCCATCCAATATGGTGTGGAATTATTTTTTAATCTTATTCCGATTAAAAAGCCCATTGGGACCCCCTACACAGTCAGCAAATGCTTCCTACATAACGTGTTTCTAAAACTGAGCACTATTTCAACACCGCTGATTTTGCCTGAGAGAATTTCTTCTTGTGAAGAAGACTGGGAACTGTACAAGCTCCCAACCTGCCCATGAAGCAGTCAAACCAGCAAACACAAGGCTGAGAAACAACAGCCAGCAGCAATCTTTGGGAAGAAAGGTAGGAAAAAACACCTCAAGCTATTTTGGCACTGCAAATCCCCAAAGCACTCCCCAGCTCTCAGTGAAGATGAGTCCTTAATGCACAGACTCCTCCCTGTCACCGGCCAGAGGAAAAACCCTGTCACTGTTAGTTTTATGATGAGAACACCGTTCATTAGGCCACGTGAACAGGGAGCAGCATCCCTCACAGACCTGTCTGTCTGGTATGAAGTGTGCTCAGCCTAGGAGAGTGCACTGGGTCAGCGCTTTCCCTTCTGTAGCTGTTCTGAGGCAGAAGGAAGAAACGGGTGAAGATATTTTTACCTGGCAAAGGAAAGTCCAGAGGATGTGGTATGCAGAGAAGGTTTTTCCCCTCAAGGTGTCAACTGTGATGAAATAAATGTGCAATCACTCTCAAACACCAGTGACTCAAACATTACTGTAATCTCTCTCCTCCTTTTTTGGGGTTTTACACAAGCTAAATAAGTAATGATAATTCTGTATATATTAATAGGCTATTGCCCTAAATCAAAAGATTTAAGGGCATGGAATGACATCCCTCAATTCCCATCTCTAATTCTTCTACCTTCCTCTCAGCACTTGGACGACCAAAAAAGACAAAGGTGTCTAGCAGTGTCTCAGGAAGCTCCCTCGCAGTTGTTGCAGTCCCTGGACCACGTGCACACAGCCCTGGACCCTTCATCATGACCACAGCTCTGGTGGGACTAGACATGACCAAGGTGGGACTGATGAAAACTAAAAATCCTTCACCCTTCATAGAATCATAAAGGTTGGAAAAGACTTCTAAGATCATTGAGTCCAACAATCACCCAACACTACCATGATCACCAAACAAACCATGTCCCCAAGTGCCACATCTACACGTTTTTTTGAATCCTTCCAGGGATGGTGACTCCAACACCTCCCTGGGGAGCCTGTTCCAATGACTCACCACTCTTTCAGTAAAGAAATTCTTCCTAATATCCAAGCTGAACCTCCCCTGGCACAACTTGAACCCATTTCCTCTTGTCCTATTGGTAGTAATCTGGGAGAAGAGACCAACACCCACCTCACTACAACCTCCTTTCAGGTAGTTGTAGAGAGCAATAACTTTGAAACATCACTCTCAGCATGTTCAATCTGTCCCTTCCCACAGGACCGAAGCCGGCAGGGCAGGGTGTGAGCCTCGGCCAGGGCTAACCCCTCCATCTCAGGCTTTTGCTGGGCTCTCTTCCATGCCTCTGCCGACACCTCTCCAGCAGAGCCGGTCCAGGCTCCCCGCCCGTCCCAAGTGAAGTTCTTCCACTGCACCGCGCTCTTGCTCTGCGTGAGCCTTGGCATCAGCTCCCGGTCTCTGGCTGGCAGCTCGCCGCTTCATTCGGCCAGTGCCCGCCACCCAGCGCATCGCTTCGCTCCTCCTCGCTTTACCTCCAGGCCGCCTCTTACCACGGTTGCAGCGGGACCTACAGCCTTCTCCGAAGCAACGCGACGCGCTCAAGGAGGCGGCAGCAGGGGAGGAAAGGGAGGCACGGACGCGGCACCCAAGGGGGGAAGCCCCCACCCCCACCCCCCGGCCCCCAGCCC
>NW_008624806.1:0-19054 GCF_000691845.1 Merops nubicus | reverse complement strand
GCAGGGCAGGGCAGGGCAGGGCAGGGGTTCTGAAGTGCTTCGTTTTCCTGGGAGTGAAAAAGATTGAAAAAGTAATAAGACTGTATTTTCCTGTTTTCCACTGTTTTCACATGACAACTGCTACCTTTTTCTTCTAAAGCAACAGTTCAATGCCAGCAGTTACTATTATGCATTAGTATTTTGCTGGCAGAATTCCTGGCTCTCAACTCAGAGGTTTCCCATGGAAAGCATCCCAGTTTCATCCTACCTGTAAACAGGCAGACTGTGCATGGAAGCTATTACCTGCCAAGGAGTACTCACCAATCACCATCCAGGCAAACTTTTTGACTTCTGTGAGATCTGCATAACAACATTTAGCAGAGGATCTGAGAAATTGTGCCAGCTGAAGTTTGTCTTCTACATATATGTAGAATCTTTCAGCAACAGTTGAGTGTAGACAGAAGCTTTCACTTTTCATCTGAGAATGGTTCCTATCCACAATGAGAAATGCATCTTAACTACTTTCTTTAGACATAGAATAACCATTAGTAGGCTTAAATTCAGTTTTAAGTTTTCATTTAAAACAAAATTCATATGTATTTAGAATAAGATACATTAACTTTTAGACTTTGTCATCCTAAAATAACTATGAATTAAAAATAATTAAATCTAGATAATGCCAAATTCAATCACACAGGAAGCTGACTTCCTCCCAGAATTCCTCATCAATTTTATCACCTTTTGATACTCAGAAAGACTTTCTGCCAAAATTGGGTGATATTCTCACCTTGGCAAATGTCAGACCATAGGCACCAAATTCCTGAGTCCTGATACTGTCTCAGTCAATGATACAACAGAATACCAACCACATCAATAATCACAAAGAACAAGAGTTGGGCTATTCCTCAGCTATTATTTGCATTCACTTTGAGATCCATGGGAAGCCTGTACAGACTTGAGAGGAACCATGTTCCCATCAAGTTTCTTTCCTCATAAGTAAACTGCCAGAATCCCCATTAGCCTCCCTCTATAAATGTCAAATGTTTAGCAATAATTTAATGTTTAAGGGAATAGGACTTGGATGCCAATGCTAACATCTGTATCCACAAAGAAGGTCACAGCTCCTTAACCAAACACCAGTTTGGCCCAAGGATATCTGGGCTTTGATTGTGACGTAATTGTCAAATAACAGCTGGGAATTTATAATCACATTTTAGCTGTGGGTACTGTTAACTAATGGCAGATATATTTCTTCCTACAGAGAAACTAAGATTACTTCCTCTGTCTCCTCTGGCTACTTTCCCAACTCATCATCACAATCTCAGTTAATCTGTGTTGAGCCCCAGCCAGTTAATTAATATCTCTTCTGTGCTCTTCTTTGTGAAACAAGGTGTTGTGTCATCCACCATGGACTGAAGGTACAGATTCATACATATATTTTTTATCAATAGGCTAAAAATAATCAGATCCCATCCTTCTTAAGGGTGGGATTCATTCATTTTAACTTTTAGCCACCTGTTGTCCAATATGATCTCCCATACCTCCACATAAAGTCAAAAAGGAGTAATAAGCAGATAAAGAGGGCAAGTTGTTTGACTTAGTTTAAACTTATTCTGCTTTCAATGCCTGCTTCTCTCTCTTGATCATGAGAAGAGTCAAAGTGTCTAGGTCAGACTTGCCCACCTGTTGTTTTTTTTACCCTAGAGTTATATCCCTCACCAAGATTCAGGTGGCCCCTTTTCTGGTTGAACATGAGTGAAAAGCAATCCAGGGTCCAGCAGTATCCACACTAGAGAGAAATTTGGAGAGGAAAAAAAATTACCCACACTTTTCTGCTGAAATCTGTCCAAGAGGAGGAAAGAAGGCACTGAAGAAAAGTTTCATCTTACTCTGATCAGAGATAGAAAGTCATTTACAGTCCTTCTCGGGTAACAGCATTGAAAGCAGATATAGGGTTTAAAACACCTGAAAAAAAAACATTGATACCAAGTCATCAGCTACTCCTTACACAAATGCTATCAAGGACCTTAATGTGTCTGGCACAGCCATCCTCAGTTCTTATATCCCAGCACTCAGTTTTAGAAACTACATAAGAATTCACATCATATTCAGGCAAGCTGCAATCTGATGCAGCTCTTCATCGGCTTCATATTAGATTTTTTTTCCAAAGACCTTCTCAAATCATGGCTTTAGAGAAAAAAACAAAACAAAACAAACACACACTTAATTCTTCAGAGTTACAAAATCAAGAATACTTTTCTTACTAAAAGTAAATTATTTATTTGAAATATCTAGTATTTATTTACAAATAGTTAATATTCAGAAATTGCTACTGTTAGTAAGTAATCTCTTTTAGAGCAGACATTTAAACCTCAATAACAGGTGAATTTTAGTCTCTTAGAATCCAAGTTCTGCAATGAAGTATCTGCAAATTTAGGCACTGTCTACTCATGCAGAAAAGTTCATCCCATTCTAGCTTTCAGATACCCTGCCTAAATAAACATGTTTTCCTTCTCTGCCAAAATTCCTTTTGTCCCCACCAACAGCCAGAAAAAAGAACTAAGAGAAGACTTTATTCTCAATATTTCGACTAGTGAGATTTCCTGAAAAGCTGAATGCCAGCAGTGAAGAAGAAAAAAAAAAAAAAAAAAAAAAAAAAAAAAAAAAAAAAAACCACAACAGAAGAAATCATCTATTTCCTAACATACTTAACTGTTTCTCTTGTACATTTAAGGGATGCATCTAACCTGCCAAAAGAATTTTCAAGATCCTACTGCCCACTCTCCACACCTCTGGGAGCCCAACGACTATTTAATCTCTGGGTTTACATGTATTCCAACACAGATAAAAGCATCACTATTGATCTAGCACACTGTAATCACCACTCATTTATGAAACAAGCACAAAAATACTACTACAGCCATTCACATGTGAGATGTAACACAGTAACCTGACTTGCCTGCAGAAGGAGCCTGCTGAGTGTAAATCAGCTTCTCTCAAGTTCTCTCAAGCCTGACCTTTTCTGGGTTTCATTGCCTTCTACTACTCCTGTCCCCAAAGAGAGGAAAAGCGACTACATTTGATTGATAACAGCAACTTGCGTCCTAGGAAGTAAGGGAGAGAGAAGCAGATTAACTATTGGGAAAAACTGAGTTCATTTTTTTTTCCCATCACATGGCAGATAAGCCAATGCCTCCAATTAGAGGTTGTTAGCTGTTCCCTGGTTAATATAACCAGTAGTAACCAGCAGCTGCAGCTGCTTTATACTCCATTATACAAGAGAAACTGCACTGCTACTAGTAATAAATCAGCAGAATTTAGGTTTGATTTAATATATGTCCTTTTTTCTTTACTACTTCATAACATTTTGATCCCTTTTAAACATTCCTATCTCTCTTTTGTGACAATATTCACTTTGATAAACTGCTGCAGACATACTAACATTTACTTTTGAAAATATCCTTTTTTCCACAAACCTTCCAATCTCTAGTGTCACTGTATCTTGTCTAAGCAGCTAATGTTTAGGTGATATTTCCATTCAATCACCAATATGTTGCTTGCAATTTTTGTTTCACTTGCCTTTCTGTGGCAGCTCAGCTTGGTATGAGGGTGGATGGGTAGGTGTGTTTAGGAATGAGCTGTAATTACTAGCTGCAGATATAAATATGCATCTCCAAACCCTGGGAGAAAAGTGAGCTGCTTCAGCCATTAACATTATCTAGCAATGTAAACATATTAAAACTGTAATGACAGCTTGTTCTCATTTTTCTGCTTTCAGAAATTGGACAGCTTCTGGCTGCTATCAATTAGCATGTCTCAACACTTTTTAGGAATGTGGCTGCCAGTGACCTCACAATCATGTGTCATGATAGAACCTGTGTGCATCCGAATACCTGTCCTTGGCTCTCATAAGCATGATGACATCTTGGGTTGCTAAACCTCTCAGTCTGGCACTTCACTGAGAAACAGCTTGTATAATTAATAATGCATCTTTATAATATGGTAATATGCTTATAATAAATAGATTTTTTTTCTAATTGGAGCATATAAGGCTACACTGAAACAAGATGTTTTTCAGCTTGATTGTTTTATCCAGTATCCAGCTCCTAAACTAAGGAGTTGAAAGTAAATAAAAATATCATATTTCATTTATAAAAGGCACAACTTTTTTTTTTTTTTTTTTTAATAATTGTTGGAAATGGAAGAAGAAATGTATCAATGAACTGTAAAGGATAAGTGATGAAATGTGGGACTAGGTGGTTTGTGCCTCTTCTTTAAGCAACCATTTAGGTGCCTGAGAACCTAGAAATGAGCAATCAAACTGTACGTATTTAATGTAAAATCTTTGCTCTGTCTTTACTCTGAACATTTTCAGTAATTAAGCTTATGCTTCCTATCTTAATGTTCAAAAATTCAACTGAAGTGTTTTGGTGAAGGTAGGCTACCTCCTCCAAACATTTCTGTCACCCTCCATATTTTGGATGAAATAGTCAGATATACTTAGCAAAATCAACTGCTGCTACAGCTAGCTTTCCTCAAGTAGCTCATTAATCTAATGCGTTGCTCTGTGTTGTGAGATGCAACATTGCAATAAATGTCAAAAATGTACAAAAACCTACCAGCAAACAGAATTTTCCCTCTTTAGGAATTATTCTTAGCTGCTCTAACTCATACCCATTTCAACTCATGCATGAATTTAGCCATTAAACAGTCATTAGAAGTAGGACAATCACTGCCTCAGTAGTTAACTCCCCTAATCAAGATCATAGTATTCACTTCCCAGAGCCTCCAGTCTAATGCAATGTGAGATTATCATACATAAAGGCATTTGAGAAGGTTTTGAACTATTTAAGTCCAGAAAAATCAGCTATAGTTAAGTAAAATGTTTATTAATTGCAACTGGATTTATTCTTTTTCATCTGATTTATAGAAGTCTTCAATTTCTGAATTAAGGGAAAGTAACAACCTGTCTATGACCAATTTAAGTCCTGTCCCCTGCTCCCTCATTCAAAAGAAGCAAGAGTAAATTGTCTTTCTTCTCTGTCACACAGTTATACATACAGTTCTTTGAAATGAATGGGGCTCTTTGAACATGCCAAAGCATTTCAGTCAGTTGACAAGATCATTGCAAAAGTTTGGACTGGATTTCAGCCTGACAGACTTAATACTAAAAATGCTATGTCTTATAAAATAGTTTTAGAAAAAAAGTGGCTTAATAGGTGTCTCTTTTATACTTAACAACTCCAACAAAGACTTTTTTTCATTTTGGTTTTACTAATTCCTGTCAATAAATATTGAACTAATTTAGAAGAAAAGGATTTCAATTATTTCAAATTGATGTGATCTGAATTTTCAAATAAAGTTTTGGAGGAGGAAATAAGCTTACAAAATTAATGAAGTGGTGGGGTTAGCAAGCTAGCTCCTGTGTCTAGAAATATAAGTTAATTTCTTCACAGACATGTGAGTCCAGATTTCATCATCAGGTTTAAATCATTTTAAACAGAGAATTTTATTTAAGCCCATGGTATAAACTAGGTATAAACATAGTATAAATGGAGTCAATGGATAAGGAGATGATTCTCATTCCTCCTCACGGGAGCTATGATAGTTGGAGAAATGAGTCACTAGCTCAAAAAAAGGATGCTCCAGGACAGTAAGAAGGACACTTAGGAGTCACCATCCATAGAGTCTACTTGCTTGTCCTGTAGATACTGACTTTGTTCAATTTTCTCTAGTGACTTGGTAACAATCATGACCCTATCTGTCCCTTAGGGTCTTCGGAAAAAGCATACATAGCAACCAAATTGCCTGTAGCATATAAGGAGACTAAACCTTCATATCCCATATTCTAGTTCCCAATAAACACTTTTTTTTAAAAAAAAACTAAAGGTCAACTTGTATCACAGAGAAAGTTAAGAAGTTTTTATCACCAAATAAAGAAGTTGGCAGAGAGCACTTGCTCATGAAAGCTAATAGTGTACAGAGGAAAAGAGAATGAAATATTTTTTGCTTTAGATTTGTAATAAACTTTCATTACTTTGGAGTGCCTCTGGTAGCTCTTCACATCCTCTCTAAGGAGTTGTGACTCATCAGCTGAAGAATGCTAGTCTGGATTAAGAGCATTCACCCAGATCTTACTTTTTTCCTGGTTTGGTTTGGTTTTAATAAGTGCATCTGAGGCCATGCCACCTTTCCTCTGGTGCTTATATATCCATAACAGAAATTGAAAATGTTATGATTCTACATGCCTTGGCATTATTCCACACTCCTAGGAGTAAAACAGCTTTGCTGAAAAGCTGGGAATCTGATTATGAAACACATTCTTACATTTGCAACTAGCTATTAGTTCTGTTCTACACAAGTTACTCATACTTAAAGTTTCATGTTAATGTCATAGGGGACAAAGCCAATGCAATGAAAGAAACTAATAAAGCAAGGCATCTCTGGGCCTTCTGGCTGTCTGTGTAATCAGTACTATACTTTAGTCAGCTGCACATCCCAAATTTTATAATAACATAAACCTGAAACTTCTAATTTGGAGCAATCTGGCTAACCTATAGATGAATCAAGAAGGCATATAAAAAAATTGAAGAAGAAGCAAGGAAAAGCCGCACTGGACATGAGCACTCTAGAACATTTTTATGTGGGTTTCTGGGTTGTGTGTGTTTTTATCAGATCTTGATGTTCAAAAAACCTACTATGGAACACGTAAAGGAGGGGAATGTGATCAGAAACATTCTTAAGCATTTTAGTTTGTTTCCAAGGAAAAACATGTCTACAAAAAGTCTAAAAGATGATTTTACAGTGTCAGAATGATGGCAACATTTGTGGCACTGTTGATGAGAATCAATATCAGAGTGACACACTGTCAGTAACAATTTATCCTACTATGAAAACAAACACATAAGGAAATCTAAGAATTCTATGTTGCGTGCAGAAAGGGAAACATGAAGCAAGAGATATAAAGAAAAGGTGAGTTGATGCTATATCAATAAATCTGAGGCGAAAATCAAGTAGACAAAGGAACATAAATGCCATAAAAAAACCCCCAACCTATTACTTAGGGCCTCTTCCTCCTTTGAATAGCATCCATAGCACTGATTTCCCTTCCAGACAGAATACTATACACCATGGGAAGGGAGATGATAAAAAGAAGGTGGGTCTATAACTCCTTTCTGTCCCAGGCCAAATTCTGAGAACTCCAGAATGTCTCTGACCCAGACATAAATCAGAGCCTCATGACATAAGTGCTCCCAACTGGGGAGATCTGCTGACCTAACAGTACATTTATATGGCAAAAAAATGCTATACAGGAATGAAAAATAAGGTATATGATATGAATATACTGTAGGATGAGATGAGAGTTAAGATCCCCCCATGTAATAAAAAGGCTTTTATGCAATAGGTAGCTCATTCCACTGAAGTGTGAAGTTTCAGTCAGAAAGCTAATGAGACCTCTCCTCATTAAGATCAGTACTCTGAAAGGACTTCAAGACTTAAGAACCATGTCTGTACAGCTCACACCCAAACCCAGCTCACACCCAAACCCAGCTCACACACACTCATTATCCACACGCTGGCACAAGAGCTTTGCTCGGAGCCAGGTGCACAGCATGGTTGAAAACAAGAGGCCACAGATGCACTTGGATGGGAATACCAGTCCAACTGTTACCAAGAATAGTGGGAACATGACCCAGAATGTCAGAAACCACCATTAGGTGTAAATATTAAAACTGTGAGAATTCAAAAATTCAGTACAGAAATGCTTGAACTGCATTGGTGAAGGTGCATCAGGATACATCTGATTTTAAGAAAAAGACAGGAAGCCCTATGGAGTAAAAAAATAAGGCACAATCTAAACGTCACATACCAGGGAATAGTGAAAGTAAATTAGGAAACTCTTGGAAGGAGTAACTAAAGGGAAGACTACAAGGTATAAACTTTACTTGTTTAGTAATCCACAGAAGCTTACTTGTGGAGTTTCCTAACTCAATAATTAAAAGAGAACTTTTATATAAGACCAGGTAATGGTTGCAAGAATGTTATGAAGCTGAAAAACCAAACCATCAGAAAGTACCTTGAAATGTTCTGCAAAGCACTGCAGAAGTAAAAAAAGATCTATACAGTTGTTTACTACCTATACAAACCTAATTAGCTGAATTCCAGAATTTGTACTAAAGTAACAGTTCAGGCCTTGGGCTCAAAATGTACAGCCAAGTTGTTACTCTACCTGTATCTCCACAGTACTTTGCCTTCCCTTCTGCCTCCCACTATGCATCCTCAGCAATTTGATTTTTCACTAGAAAAACTAAATTTGGGAATTTTACAAAAGGTAAAAACAAAACCACACACACTTCTACAAGAATATTCCTTGATGCAAAATCCCCAGGGATTTTCTCTTATTGCCCTCCCGGGCTTCTGTTTAATAAAGTTTCCTGTTCAGGTAAGCATTTTCAGGAGGGACTTAAAAAACAAAGAGAGTGATCAATTAGGAAGTAGTAGGGCAGCTTCACCATATGGTATGCCCAAAGGAACAACTAGCAACACAATAAACTGCAACTCATCATGTCATACTGCTGTATTATGCATACCTCATTGTTTCCATTTGTAGCAGAGGTTTGAATCAGAAGACGTGAGATAATGTCTGAATGACAGGTCTCATTCTCCAAGTAATCCATAGCAAAACTTATTTCTAAGGTGTAAAAGGACGATGCACAAGATGAATAAAAACTTTCTCGAGCAGACCAAATATCGACCTTATCTGTTCCTGAATGGTTTGCAATTTCAGGAACAAGCAGGCCACCCAGTGTAGAAAGTTAAGGATACTCCCCGAGTCCCAAAATTTCTGCCTAAAGCCTCAGATCTCTGATTCAACAGATGACTGATATTGCCCTGTTAACGTAAGCAAGATACAGTCCAGCTGCTTGCAAGGCCTTTGCACTGCTGTATGTGCACACAGGTTGTACAAGGCACCTGAGAGTCTGATATAGAATCCCATCTATTCCAAGGCCCCTTTAAATCCTTTGTTCACTCTCTTTGGAACCTTGAATTAAAATAAAAGCTAAAAGCTTTGCCTTCTTTTTTAAAAGTCTTTACCACCAGCCACTATTAAAGTTTCACACAGTGAAGCAGCTGAAAAACCTCTGCTGAAACTCTGTGATTTAGAAAAGAGGCAAAAAAGAAACAAGGACAGGAAGGAGAAAGACAGCTCACTTCCATTCTCTTTGAAAAAGAGGAGCAAGTTGGGATTAAAGTATTGGATGAGACAGTTCAGACACAAAGCACAAGGGACAGACAGAACAGGTTCATCATGCATTAGAGCATTGGCTGATTCTTGGCAGCTGCTTCTGCAAGAGCAACCACTTGCTGCTGCTTTACCAGCCAATGGCTGAGTGCAAAACACAGCATCTGTCACTCACACAAAAAGTGCTCTATCGCTCATCATCAGGCATCCTTGTGCTGCAGCTCTGCAGGGTGGAGGGTGAGTGTTCTAGCCTGCTTATTCTTAGCTAAATTGAACTATTTTCAAGTATCATTCACAGGATAGCTGACAAAAAAAACCAAACAAACAAAAAAAAAAAAAAAATTCGTTTCAGCAGTAATGAGGCCTTCAGCAAGCTTATACCATAAAGATATGTCTTTTGGGGGTTTTGTGTATTTGTTTTATTTTATTTTTCTTTCCCCTTTAAATACCTGAGTTGCCATCATTCAATTTACAAACGTTCAAATTACCATTCTCATTCAAAAGCTACACCATAAGTCAAAATGGGATGCAATTATAATACCTTAGAATCATTCTGAAATTAAATTATAAGACCATCTTATGCAACTGCAACTAAACATCCTGAATATCTGGTAAAATTACACTTTACTATTGCTACATGGAGCCTAGAAACAGGACAGAATGTTGATAGGAATCAGTTACAAATGTAAAATTGATCACTAATTGGCCAAAACTTCACAATCAACCTAATAACAGCTAATCAAACAAGAGTTACAAGTTAAACAAATAAAATCTTCCCTCCTAGTCCTTCCTTTTGAGACCGTGCTAGCTCTGAAGTGTGAATCCATTCACTGGACGTTTAACAGAGCAACTGCTTCCAGGGTCCATCCTTGCTCAAACTGTAGACAGACATGAGACTGTTTTCATAAAATAAATCCTTCAGCACTGGTGCCTCCTGTCACAGCACATTACCTCCTCAGTTGTACTGGCACAGCTGTCTGAGAAGCTTTGCTGTGAAGCAGACCAAGAAACTGATCCAGCTAGAAGTAATCCCTTGGATTTTTTTTTTTTTTTTTTTTTCTCTTCAAGCCAGATCACTTTCCCTGTCTGCCACCCAGCAGGAGTGGCAACACACAAGGAGGTGGCAGTCATCCCTGGCCAGTCTTGTTGCTGGGTACTTCAGAAATGCTAGGCCACAACCCAGGAGCTTTTTTGAGGCTTGTTTCCTTTAAACAGTTGTAGATTTTACATGCAAAAGCAGTCATAGATACTCCGAGTTTAGAGCACGTCCCAGAATCTCTAAACTTTGGAGTGAAATCCATAGTGGAGCTTCAACGCTGTGCACAATTGCACCTCCTCCCAAGACTGAATTATATAACATTGATAATATTCTGATTTCTTCTCTTCCCAGACTGCATATTTCATTTTCCATGTCCCTCTCTGCAGGACCAAATTTACAGCAGCTAGGCTCAGGCTGCTGGACACTCTGGGCTCCATGTCCACTTAACAGAGAATCACACAGAATCACAGAATGTTAGTTGTTGGAAGGGACCTCTGGAGATCATCCAGTCCAACCCCCATGCGAGAGCATGACCATCTAGTCTAGGGCAGGTCACACAGGAACACATCCAGACAGGTCTTAGTCTCCAAGGTGGGAGACTCCACAACCTCCCTGGGGAGCCTGTTCCAGTGCTCTGGAACCCTTACAGGAAAGAAGTTCTTCCTCATGTTGAGGTGGAACTTCTTGTGTTCCAGTTTGTGTCCATTGCCCCTCATCCTGTCACAGGGTACAAGTGAAAACAGGTTGCCCCTTTCTTCCTGACACCCAGCCTGCATATATTTATACACATTAATTAGATCCCCCTTAGTCTTCTCTTCTCCAGACTAAAAAGCCCCAGGTCTCTCAGCCTCTCCTCACAGGGCAGGCGTTCCAGTCCCCCAGTCACCCTTGCAGCCCTCTGCTGGACTCTCTCGAGTAGATCTTTGTCCCTCTTGAAACAGGGAGCCCAGTACTGAACACAATACTCCACTCTGATGGCTGCAGCCTTGAACCAAAGCATCCATGCTTGACTTGGAAAAGCAGAGTTGTGACAAATTTTCCTATTTTACCTCAGTCTATCCAGGACTTCAGTGGAAGCTTACACCTATAATTAGGCGACAATCTTGCCCAGGTTCCTAAAGTGCAGCCAACTAGAATTTTGGACTCAGATAAGCAATAGGTGAAAGTTAGAGGATTTATAATGTGCAGTTGTGAGGAAATCTGTCTTAAAAACATGTACTTAACTGATGGTATAGATATGCTGAGTGTTATTCTGCTGAGAGCAGTTTGTTCCTGCAACATTCAGTTATTGCTTCAGGGGACTTTAAATATCACTACTTGTGTCCCAGATGATCGCAGGTATTGAGGCTCATACCAGAAATGTAAGCTTTACACAGTGCTATTTCACTGAGACACAGATGGAGCTGTATGATTTATCTGAAGTCACCCAGGGATACAACAGCAATCAACCTCACCAGGCCAATTCCCAAAAGCACAGCCAGCCCTCATAATAGATGCTGACTAAGTACACACTCAGCACGAAGAGTAGAAACGGATTCCTCCACTGAATTCTGTTTATTGCTATAACCAATTTATATGGATAGCAGCTTGTTGTGGGCTTGATGATTCATTGAGATGTCTTACTAGATCACGCTTGCAGTGAAAGGAGGAACTCAGGAGTATAACTTGGACTGTGGGTGCAACTAGTTTATGAGAGGCTGGTGAGGTGGTGGTATTTTGGTTAATTTGTCAGCCATTCAAACCCAGGATTTCTAAGCCATAGCATCAGCCTCCGTGGCAGGTGACAGAGAGCTCCATACGGAGAGGCGGGAGTTGTGGAAAAAGGCATAAAATTGTCAACTGTGAGTTATGTGTGTAGTGTAAAGATGTCACCACCTCCCTGAAGCCATTTATGCAGTGCTCACGGCATCTCTGCTGTCTGCACTTGGTATTTTAAGTCTCACTGATTATCTCAGCCTGAATTCTCATTTACACAAAGATGTTTCATACAGCTTGACTGTTACAAAGGTCTTGCACCTTTCATTGGCATCTGCTGTAAGATTGTTTTTCATTGGCAGTGCAGTTTAGAAAACTCAAATGGGATTCAGGTCCGTGCTCTGCCTTGTGTACTGCACTCTTGAACACGTGTTGTGGAGTCTACAATGGTTTGCTGTAACAAGCAATTCACTGCGTAACGGGTGATGAATGAGTTATAATACTTTATTGCTCTCGGCTAAGTGCATGAGGTGGCATGTGCAGTGAGCATATTTCAGGATTTTTTCAAGTATGATCATTGAAACACTCATGTTCTTTGCAGGAGCCAAAATGAATTTTTTTTTTTTTTTTTTTTTTTTTAATAAAATTGGGACATTCTTTGAAAGGTTTTGCTCTGGTTTTGCCATTTTGGAGTATTAACTATAAAGCAGTTTGGCAGAGTTGCACCTTAAATGATGATCTAACATTTACCGCTGTGTATAAATTGAGGAGAAGAGTTATTTGTGAGATTCTCCTTACAGACACAGCTGTGTTGGGTGCTTCAGGGAGGCAGCCCATGTCAGGGAAGCAGGAGGAGAGAGTAACTGCCATGGACTGGACAACCCTACAGGCTTCTTCTGTGGAGTTTCTCCAAACACATTTGACTTAGACCAGTGATGTATCAGTGACATACCATTGCTGACTCTAGCACCTGCTTGTATTGTTGTTACACCTGTTCAGTCTCTGCCATTTAGTTTTGTTTCTGTTATAGGGAGGGTTTCTCTAAGGGGAGGAGCTACACTATACCTGCCCTACACTAATAAAGTTAGAGGACAATTGTAATACTATGGTATTGATAGCTGTAAAAATAAGCTCTGGGCTGCTGCAATGACCACAATTTGTCCTCACATCTATTTTAAGGAAGAGTTTTTTTCTACATCTTAACAACTTCACTCCCAAGGCTCAACTTCATTAAGAATGAAGCACTCCTCTCACCTCATTTTTATGTTAGCATCATTAGATTTCCATTAAAAGCTGCCATGTGGCTGGTTTGCACTCACAGTAGAAAGCTGTTATCAGGCCTTATCAATACATCCTTCTTTCCAATCCTAATGTCTACTTTCCCCTGTTTGAGTCAACATGAGAATGTTGACGCTGAATGTCTTCTATTTAAATTCCATTCCAGGTTGCCTAGTGGTTTTCTGATTGATCCCTTACATCAGCAAAACTCAACCTATGTGAAAGTCAAAGAACAAAGAAATTCAGTGGGTGGAGGGGAACAAAACAAAACCTACTACAACAAAACAAACAAATCCATCCTTTTATATGTGTGTTATAATGCAAGTATTCCTTGATTGGAGTGTATATTTCCCCTTACATCACATACACAAAACTCTTTTGGTTTAATCTGAGACAACACTTGTCCTCACCTATCTTAATGTGCTGACTTTGCTTTACGGGGGCTAGATGGCCATCTTTTCCTCTCACAGTCAGAGTGCTGGGAATCAGGTTTTATGCTTGAGAAGTCAGAACTTGCCATCAACAAAGGGCTAAATACCAAAAGTGATTGAAACAAAGGTGCACTGTCAGCAACATTTGCTTCCTGATTCTGAAACTGCAAAAGACTACATAACTTCACATAATGCACACATTTTCATGGAAGATAATTATATGTATTGTGTTGTACAGTAAATGATAGAAGTCTGGCCAATGTATTCCTTTTCTAGCAATTTATCATATTGACAAAATTTAAAGATGCTTTCTCCTATGTGTTTTTTCACCATCAACAAGAACATGAAAGCCTGAAAAACACACCAAGTGCGTTCCTATTGATTTATTTTGTCTTATTAAAACCTTTTTTACTAAATACAAAGTAGGAAAACACTTAAATTGGGATGACAAAAATCTGGAGTTCCAATAACCTTTTTAATAAATTATAACTCCAGAGATACTCCACAGTGATTTTCATTTTATGAAAATCAGTTGATTTTTCTATAAATGTTAAATAACGTTAAACCTTTGGCCCACAGGTGTGAATATTCATCAAATACCACAAGCAACAACGTGTTTTTCTCTTAACCTTGACTATAACAGTTTCAATTTCTTGTGTCTATAAGCAGTGTTGGAGGATCTTTGAGCAAAATGTTGCCTACAAGCACTGGGTTAAAACCCATAGCATAAGACATTCAATTTTAGCTATTCAGGGTTTAAAAATGTATGCTGTTTGGAGCACAGAGCAAGAGTAAGGAGTGTGCTGCAGGACTGATGTTCCTCAAGGCAGCGAACCATCAACAAGAAACAGGAGAATACTGCAAGAAGTTTCTTGCTGAGCAGATCTCAGAGATTCTGTTTGACTAAGCCTGGAATGCACCAACAGGCTCTGCAGCCTCTTCCTCGCTGCCTACACCAAGGCTTTGGTTGCTTGCTTCCAAGGTCAGCTCTGGTGTGGCACAGCTACGTAACCTCAGATTAGACTGCTGTGTAAGCATGGAAGCTAGTAGAAAAAGCTGTGAGAAGCCTTGGTCTGGAGCCTCAGCACCTTGTCTCAGGCCTTTGCTGCAGTGTCTGTTTCCTCCTGATCCTGACCTTACATTGCTGATTTTGACTTCCTGTTTGGACCTCAGACCTGCCTTGTCACCACAGACTTGTGTCTCAGGACATGGCAGCAGTGGAAGCAGCTGCTTCCATCCCATCAGAGAAGTTGGCCCAGGTGGAGCTCCTGAGGGATGACACAGCTTCCAAGGCCCTCAGCTGCAGTGAGTGCCAGGAGCTGCGCCAGCAGCAGAGGGGAGCAACATTATGGTTGCTGTGCTGAGGGGAGACATACCAGTGGACATCTTTACAGAATGCCCCATAAGGAAGAGGGGATAGACAAAGCTTTCTTATACCAATTAGGAAAATCCTTACAATTTCAGGCCTTGATTTCCGTGGCAGACTTTAACCACTAGAAAGGCAACACATCAGGATACACATAATTGCATTTCTGGAGTACATTCGGGGCAGTTTTTCGACACAGATGCTAGACAGGCTTGAAGGAGATGCTCATCCAGGTCTTCTGTTCACAAGTAAGGAAGAATTGTCTGGGGATGTGATATTAGATATGAGCATTGCCCAGATTGCCTCTGGCAGGTCTCCTCTGCCAGTTAAGGCTCTGAAGGAAATGAGGAAGGCAAACAAAAGAATTATAGCCGTTAACTTCATGGGAGCAAATTCAGTTTGTTCATGGACCTGATCAGTACAATCCCATGAGAAACTTTACTGAAGAGCAAAGATGCCTGGGAGACCTGTGCAGTATTCAGGTGCAAGAATAGTCCATCCTAGCGTGTGGGTCAACAAGCAATGTGGGGCAGGAGATCAATGCTGTTGAATGGAAGCACCTGGCCCACCTCACCAAGGATGATATTTAGAGGAGGAGCAAGGAGGGGCTGTCCCACAGCGATGAAGAAGTGTTACCCAGGTGCATGGGGATTAAATTAGCAAGGACAAATAGAGACTGAAAGGTGATAGAGGTGTGGTATGTGCAGAGCAGCAAGAGCATCGACGACTGCATGGGCAGTAAAAAGAAGATTAGGGAAAGTGTTGGCCCACTGCTAATTGAGGCGGGTAATCTGGTGATAAAAGACATAGCAAAGACTCAAAATGTTCCTTTCCTTGGCCTTTATTGGCAAGGTCTGCACTCAGGCCTCTCTTGTCTTTGTGCTTAGTCACAGAGCTCGGGAGCAAGAAAACTTTGTGGTACATAAAGACAAAGTTAGAGACCACGTAAGTAAACTGGACATATACCAACATGTGGGAATGAATGTGGTACGCTGGAGGATGCTGAGACTACTCTTTATGCTATGTCTCATTAAGATCCAAATGTGACAAAATTAAAACATGTAAAATATTCACAAGCAACCACAAATCTATGAGAAAAAGCAGATGTCAAGAAAGCCTGAAATTTCAAATATCAGTGACAAACTGTTCTCACCAAACTTTTCTGTAGAGCTCCCTCTTCCCTTTCAGAGCCACTTTTAGGCTATTTGACCCCAGTCATTTGACTCCGCCTTGCCCCTCAGGAACGCTTATGAGTCAAGTAGTCATGACTATTCTAGCTTCCTAGAGACTTTTCAGGGTAGGCTTACTGAAAACCTTCTGAATCAGTTCCAAGTTGCTTTAACAAAGTATAAGAGTGAAGACATTTAAAAAGCCTTGGGACATAGTCCCTAGACTAGATGGTCCTGCTCTGGCAGAGGGGTTGGACTCGATCTCTGGAGGTCCCTTCCAACCCCTAACATTCTGTGATACCTTAAGGTAATATTATGAATATAGGACATTGTTTTTAGATATAAAAAGTGTTGCTGTGACATAGACATCATAATAGCAAGGTATTAACAGACATGGAGTTCTAGTTTCACATTATTTGAAACTAGTGTTCACAATGTTAAGCACCAGAAATACCAAAAATCACAGGACAGAGTTTCTAGTTTGGGTCAATTAATTCTTGTCACATAGCAGAGATATGGAAAATGTTCCCCATCAAGGTACCACTGCACAATTTTACATCCCAGAGAGTTCTTCTCGGCTCTACAGGATCCATATATGGGTAATTAATGAATCTTCACTAACTAGCTAACCACAGATCTTGTGAGTCAATACTACTAATTCACAATGACATCAGCTGGTAGCTGGGGATTGCCCCTTGCAGTGCGCCACTGTTTAACTCATGTTTATGACACTAATTACACTGGCACATGCTAAATAATTCAAGCTTCCTCAGACTTGCACACCAAGATTAGTAAGGTTTATTCATGCCCATTAAGCACTGATCCGCATTGGAAACTGTGCACAGCGCATGCTGTCCCAATTTTCAACATAGAAAATGGCGATTTTGAATACAACAAACTAATAGCTTTTTACCAACCTCTAGTAGTACTAATTCCAACCTCTGTACATTTCAAAAATATGGATAAACCACAGGTCCAACAGAGAATGACTGAGAGACCAAAGACCATTTCCTTCTGTACATTTAAAGTACTTAGGCAGTGAGAGCTTGCTGCAGGTTTTTTTGGGAGATTTGATTTGTTTTGTTTTAAATCTAACAGTCTGGTAAGACTTGATATAGTGATCTGGAAATTACACTAAAAAAAAACCCGTATGCTAGTGAAGAAAAACATTCTTTGTTGAAGTTTTTCTCCTGGCCATACTGATTAGTATAATCTGTGTGTTCAGATAAAAAAAAAAAAAAACAGATCCTTAACTTTATGACAATTTTAGATTAATTTCAAGACCATCAAGAGAGCAGAGAGGAAATAGCTGAAAACATATTAAAGAAATTTGCCTCAGCCTTAAAATATGCAGTAATTTAATTAAGAATAAGAAAGCTAAATTTCATCCACCAGCCCAATCAGAAGCCCACACATTCAAAATATATTACTGCATGAACTCAGTCTTTCTGTTAATTTTTTTGTCATAATAAAGTATTTGGTACCTGCCTTCCCACCTATTCCACTTCTTTACTCAGAAATTCTCTCTTTGCTAAAATTAAATACGTTCTGAAATAAGACAAAATTTTATTCACATGTTCATAACAACTAATCTTGCACAAGCCTAAAAGCAGTATTTTTATTCTGGAAAGAGACAGTGAAAGGATAGAATACAATTACCTAGTCAGACTTCACCCAGCCTGTAGGACCATGCGTCTATATCCCAAAATGGCGGTCCTTTGGAACTTTGGTCAAATGGAAGACACTGTCTTCCCTGAAGCATGGAGTAACACCTCACATTTTCAATGAAAGAACCACACATATACAACTGAATGCCATTCTCAAACATTTCTATTCCATTTCCCTTGCCTAATTTATGATTTTTTTTCTTTAATTTCATGATGGATGATTTTAGATATTGTGAGAGTTTATACTACAATGTTGTGGCGAGATGCATGTATCAGAAGAGGCAACTGGCATGTGCTCTTCCTCATTTACATCTCTAGATTTACCATCTGCCACATAGCACTGGGAAAGAATCACTGAAATATTTGTGTTCTTCAAACATTGAACAAGGAACTTAATTAGTAAAAGGAACATTGTATTAACCCTAAAACTGCTCTTCTCCTTTTTCCATTTCACTAGAATTTTCTGCATGAAAATCTCTCTGTGCCTGGATTCCTCCTGCAAGACAAGCCAAGCCAATATAAAGAGTTTACAACATCATCGCAGTGCCAAGTGCACTGTTACATTTACATTGCCTTAAGAGTGATAAGAAGCATGATAATTTTCTTTTTTTTATTAATCACATTATCTTCATTTGGCATTTGAAAGTTGTTTCCTTAACTGAGTAATAGTTAATAAATCCCAAAGTATTTTCATTAATTCACGTCTTAATACTTTTCTCCTTCAAATATTGCTTCATTAGTAGTTTGATATCCAAACCCTCCAATCTAAACATAAAGTTCTAAGAAGGTTTATTATCATTGCTGTTATTATTTCCTCTGTTTTTTCTCTATCCAGTGCTTTTTCTGAATCTGGTAATTCAATCTGTCAAATAAAATCTAGATTGTAAGAGGTGTTCTAGAAATTGGGCTACTGAAGCTTTTAACATAACTTAGAATTTGCAGTATGTAGTTACAGAACACCACTGTCACTTTTTTGGTTGCTCTTTTAAGTATCTTCGAAATACATTTAGGTATTTTATTAAGAGCTATTAAGAGAGGAGGTTATTTCCAACTATGTTCTTTCAAATCTGACTTCCACTGGAGTAGGATTGAGCCTTTATTCAGAGAAATCAAAAATCATAAATCAAGGGTTGTTATCGAAGACAACATCCTTGAATACCTTAGAATAATAGAATCCTTTAGGTTG
>NW_008624805.1:56477-57730 GCF_000691845.1 Merops nubicus | reverse complement strand
CGCGCTGCCGCTTAAGCACCTGCTTAAGCTGCAGCTGCCGGCGGGGCTACGGGCAGTGCCGCTCCGCCGGCCATGGGGGATGCGCAGGGGAAGGGGGTTTCGCAAGGCGCTGCCGCACCTGGAGCTTGGCAAGGGGATCCTGCTCTCGGGGAGGTCTCACTTAGAGACCGTATTCCCAGGGCGGGTCCTTTCCTGCTCTTCTATCCTTTTTGCGAGGCTGATCCCAGAACCACCCGTTCTTACAGCTAAGAGTTGGTCAGGTTGAGCCACTCATTCATAGTCAGTTCATAGATGAAAGTGCACCCGACAGAGTCATACCTGAGCCAACTTTAACGTAACTGGTAACAGTGCAAATACACTAAACCGACCCCCATCATCATCCAGTAAAACTTCAAGAATTTGTGTATGTAGGTGCTCAGCTAACCCGAGCCATATTTCCTTCGGGTGCAGTTAACTACCATCTGTAGAAGATGCACTTACACCATTAGGTGGGCAACACAATACTCAGAAGTTACAGAAAAGATCTGAGCAAAGTACTTAAAATCTCACAATGGAAGGTTTCTCTTCTATGACTGGACAGGTGATGCAACATGGAAAAACAGATAGGATCAGAGCCTAAAACTAGGATTGATACTTTGCAGTTCTTGGTGATTCCTCCTTCTCTTAAGGACACTGTTCTCTGTTCCTTAGCCAGCATATCATTTACAACTATCACCATGTACAAAAGATGATGCTATAGTATTGTTTTTTCTGTATTGTTTGATGGAAAATATTCAAAATAATCTTCCTCAGTCAGGCCCAAAAGACTCCAAACCAAACACACACTGAATTCCTCATTTTCTGTGGCTGAAAGTTTTAGGGCTCAGTTTGCAGGTTTGTTTTTTTTTTTCAAGATACTCTCCTGGAGCAAGAAGCTTTTGAAGAAAGTAGTGGTTAACCAGTGATACTGAGTTTGAGGTGTTTGAACTTAGGAACAAACAGAAAAAAAACCAATGCTTGTGTAGGTTCTATCTCCATGGGAAAATAAAAAGAATGAACAACATCGACTACAAAACCCATCAGGCAGAAAAAACAGAATTCCTGAGCTGCCTGGGGATACAGTATCAGTGAACAAATTAAATGATATGGAAAAATATAAAAGACATGGGTACAACTCTGGACATAAAAAGTTACAGAAGGTGCCTGCTGCACGACGCACTTGAGCAACATTTTGGATTTCTAGATACACAGAGTTATAACATCGTTTCTCAAGA
>NW_008624805.1:46025-56446 GCF_000691845.1 Merops nubicus | reverse complement strand
GAAAGTGAGGGAATAAGCCCCAGGGAGGGCGGGGAGAGAAAGCAAATCTCACGGAAGAACAGCTGGAGTTTGGGATACTACTGGCAGTTGTAGCTCGGTTTTTCCTTAAGGGGTCACTACTCAGCAAGAAGGGAGCCTACTCTGGCAAAATGTACAGGCCTGTGCTGAGTAACAAAGTGTACTTTTAAACAATCTCGATATGACTTGGTTTTCTGTACTCTGCAAAATCTAATGTTCAAGATAAACGTTACCTTCACGCTGTGTTCAGCAGCATTAGACCGTTGCTCCACTGAGTTATTAGCATCAAGGCCCCCTAAGTCAGACATAGAATGGACCTCTGCCAAAGGATCTTTCTTTTTGAGGGTGTGATGCTGTGAGAAGACCCCAGGATCCCGAGGATGCATTCAGAATGAAAAAGCCTAAAGATGAAAGGCCAGATTCTTCACTCCCTGGCACTTTTCCTGTCAGAAATGTGAGATTTCCTGGGAAAACATACTAGAAAACTACCCCAGAAATAAGCTTATTATTCCAAAAGGGAAGACTGCAATTTGTTTAGATAATGTGTTATTCATTTGCAGAAGAAGGGTGTGATTTACTCCTGTAAACACCAATGAGAGACAAACAGGTATCACTTATGGCATATGAGACTGTCTCCTCCGTTGCTGCCACCAGCAGTGAGGTACTTCAACAGAGTGGGCAGCAGCTGATTTAATACAATCTTAAAACAGCTGTGTTCCCACCTCAGCTGCAGAACCGTGGCAGAGTGAGCTTTTCAAAGACTGGCCAAAGAATGCAAGACGTACAATTGTTCTTTGAGCTGTTACAGCACAGTCTGATCCACTGGTCCCAAAACACATTATCAGTTCTAACATCCAAAGGCCACTTTGGACTTCTTGAAATAGAGGAATGCAGTCATTAACATCATTTACATCGTGGCTCAGACATAATGCAGAACCTCATAAAAATTATGCAGTTACCTGAGGAACAGGAGTTAAACTCTCATGTGCATCAGTTCATTGTAGGACAACTAGAGAAGAGCTGCCTGCTTGCTGCCACCACACAGGTAGAGACTATACATGGAGCTTTTTCTCATTCATCTCCCTGCTGTTTCCATGTAAACTGCTTCAGTACAAAAATTCAGCTCTGCCTATGACCAAGATCATCTACCTGTTGTTAGTCTGAATACTCAAGAGCTCTGCACTCTGTGCCATTATTTACACCATGTGAAGCAAATGCAGAATGCTTCTAAGTCTGATTTTTCACTCACATAAACATCTCTGCAAAATGCAGTGTGGGGTAAAAGAGAATGATCAATAAATGAAAATAAATAAAAAGTGCTACAGAGTAACAAATAGTTGAATAAAAATTAAACAATCTTATTTATTTTCTTTTGCTTCTGGATTAACTTTTACAAATAGCCTGGCGATACAAAAGAAGCTTAATCACAAAGACTTTGAGACTGCAATGCTTTACCAAAAGTGTACAAAATACTAATACATTTCACAGTTTAACCCTATTCTCAGTATTCACTTAAACGGGGGACTGTCAGTTTCTGTTTTTCCCCATTTGGTGTTCCTCTGAAGCTCATGAAGACAATCTGCATGAACATCAAAACTGCCTATTGCCACTCCATTGGTAGCAAGAAAAGAGTAAGAAACATCACTATAAACAGAATTAAATGCTAAAGATTTATCCTAAGCATAACTGTGAATAAAACACATTCCTATCTTAAGCTGAACTTGAAATTCTGGCTGCAGCTAAGCACCAAGTCTTTAACATCTACTCAGCTGAGTTAGGACAACAGTAGCTTTTGTTCTACTGACATTTTAAAGATGCAAATCTTAATTACACAAAAGTATCCTAACAGCAGTTTAAAGGTCGAGCTGACACACCAACATCTTTGGCAATAGCAGCAGTCGTGACAGGTAATGACGTCCCATTAACGTCTCTTTTCAGGAAATGGCATATTTCAGAGTTGTTTGTACATGTGTCTGTATATATGTTGCTACAAACAAGAACTGATAACCTCCAATTTACTAACAACTTTTACGGGCTCAGTCTGTGAAAGTTCAGGAATGAAGAGAAATGCATGCTTCAACATCTATCATTTCAGAACTTTTTAGAACATGTAGTCACAAGTGGTAGCCCAATTAATGTGCAAGATATTGATGCTGTTTGTTGCAGGATGAGTGAAAAAAATATTTTTGAGTAGTTAATGGACGTTAAACTTTATCTTCCCCAAAAAACATGTCAGGCCAAAGTTTCTACAGGTTAGTACACTCCTAAAAAATCCACCAGTTATAAACAGGGATATGGCCTCTGAAAATAAACTAAGTGAAAAGGCATGGAAAGTGAAAGTCTGTTAAGAGGAACGATTTTGGCAGTCCGTGTTTGAATCCAAATTCCTCCAGCACTAACAGTACTGACACGTCTCTCACTTCATTGATGTGACTCTGCTGACCAGTGTTCAGTCCACACATTGTGTTCTCATGGAAATTAAAGGGTATATTAAAACTTCATTCAATTTCTGGGTGAATATTATGGTCCAGGACTAAAAAATTCTGAAATTAAGTTCAGACCAATTCACTTGGTAAGGTAATAAAGTCTAATCATTTTAAAAGCACCTTCAATTAAAGATGCCAAAACAGAACTTTGATGTGGTTTAACAAATTAACAATAAATATGTAGCTGTTTTGGATCAAGATCGATTTTCCTCACTGTGGGCAAGACTTCAGTGGCCAAGCATGGTAATCCAAATTGTCCTGATGCACTCACAATGGACCAGCAGGCCTTCCAAATTAGACTGGCACACTGTGGGGATAAATGCATCATTAATTGCTGCCCCATCACAGCCAGCACACGTTCCTTACCTCTGTGGTGACACATCTCGGAAGGCATGTCAGTCCTGACCCCTTCTGAGCCTGCAGTCAGCAGCCTCAAACTGTGCTCCACTTGGTGGGTTTGGTAAAGCTGGTTCCGTCTGTAGGCTATCCAGCTGCACAGGTATGTCTATATCTCATGTGTTCTTCCCCACCATGAAACCAGTGGAGCTGTGGCCTCTGTGCTTCCCTGTGGCCCCCTTCCCCGGCAACAACAAGCTGGCCTGTCCTGCAGTAAGCCAGCTGACAAAGGGCATAGGCACCAGCCTGCATCTCTGCCTTACTGCAGGAGCAAAAATCATGCTCTGAATGGGGTGCAATGAACCATGGTGTTACTGTCCTAGTGTCCCTGACTAAATCACTCAGCTGGTCTGATGGGTCCCCAGTGTCTCTACTTCATGCTGCCTTTGCTTCACTGGCTCTCTGAAGAAAACAGCTCCCCTTTAGAGTCAATCAGTGGAGCAGAAGCACTCTGGTGTGTGTTTTGCCTGCACATCCAAGGTTGTTGCATCCTTCTTCATGAGATTATCTCAATGGCATGCAATCTCCAAAGTATCTTGTCTTCAAAACAGCCCTGTGGCTGTGTAGCAAAGCTACTAGCCTGCTTCTTTACAGAAGGGTGAAAGGGTTAGAACCTAGAGGGGATTTAGACCCAGCAGCTCTCACCTTTGTAGCTGCAAACTCTTCATGGTCTGGTCATCAAAACACCCTCCTGAATTAGGCACACAGGCTTTGTATTCAGTGCCTGAGGAGTGTTCAGTGTGTGATGGTGGGATTCACAACTGCCATGTCTGCTAAGCACTACTTAAGTGTTAACAACAGAATTAGATGTGTCATTGAAGTTTAGGAGGCTTTCAACTCCATGCTGCACAGAGGTGCATTCACAGTCCCAAAGTAAAACAAAAAAAAACCAGAAAAAACAAAGATGCTATTTGAAAATGATTGCAATAAGGACAGACTACCTCCCTCCTGCCTACGATAACAGTTGGAAAATGTCCTCTTCCCAAGCAGGAGAAACCTGAGCTCAATTCCTTCATCTGTTGAGATACAAGTGCATGTCTCATGTCTCAGGAGTTAGCCAAGCACTTTGGCCAGAAATTTTGTGCTGGTGAAAGACTTAGGAGAGCAGAAACTGGCATTGAGACCATCCTTTCTTGCACATAAGTGCTCTGATCACTACCATGCTTGCTTTGTCTCTGGAGCAGTATGTGGTGGGACAACTCTGACTGAACTAGCCAAGTCTTTCTTTCTCATCTGAGCATACCAACAGCTCTAGCCCCATAGACAAGACATGCAAATGTATATTTTTGTGTATGTGTATTTCACTAAGAGCTCAGCTAAATGGTCTGTTGTCAAATGCAGAAAATTGTTTGGATCCATTTGGTCATTAATATACAAAATGAAGGATGAGACTTCCCCCATGTATATACACACATACACACACACATTGACAGATAATTCAGAACTGCTGTGATTCAACTGGAGCTTTTGCTGCCCATGAAAATCAGTTAGATGAGCAGCAGTAAACAAAAATATATAGCGTGTGGGGAGAGAAGTCTCTTTGTGTGGGCTTTGTCTACTCCATAATGCTTCTTGTTTAAATTCTAAGCAAAAATTAATAAATACCATGGTAAAGAGAATGTACAGTCACTCCACTTTTGTTTTAAGGCCTTTCTTCCAGCCAGATAATTACAATGTGTCTAATTAAAGCCTGAATCAGTGGTAAGATTCCCTGCTGTGCCTTATCTGTGTAAGAAACAACTATCTATAGCTAGCAAGTCTTGATGTTTAGTTCAGGCTGTAAAAAATAGTGTAGTTATAGTGTCTGGCTAAATCCTTGACTTAGCAGGCATCATATCAAGCACAGGAGTATTTCTATGGCAACCCCTTTGATTAAAGCTAGGCACAGGCTTAGGTAGCTTTCAGAAACGGGGACTGGGAAATATTGTTCTTTCAGAAAGTTTTCATGCCCTTTCCTTTCTAAATAAATCAAACTTCGGGTAAAATGTGTCTGATGTGCCATTCCTTCTATCAAAGTTTCTCAGCTGCAATCTCCACTGAGAATTTTCTGTGAGTAATATGTTGTTTTCACCAAGTTGTTTCAGAAAGTTGCATGTACTTCCCATCACATCCAAGTTGAAGATAACTTTGGTAGGCTTGCCTCAAAAAGAGAAATAAAGTGTGCAGGGGTATCGTTTCATGCTGTGAATGCTGTGAAGTAGGGATTGAAGTGAAAGGTTAAATAGGAAACTAGTCAAGTGGTAAATTAAAGCCTAGGGAAATCCAGTTATTTCAAGCCTCAAAAAATAGTGTTTTCAAACTGTGTGAAATGCAATGCACTGGTGGGTGGGGTGGAGATAGGGTGTTGTCCACAGAGAGGCTAGAGCAAAAACCATACATTTATTGGTTTTGAGCCCTGCCAACTACTGTTTATGGGGGGGATGGGGGGGTGGGCAGGGATATGCAGGGGTGGCAGGTAATGCACCCTAAATAAACGTGTGCTCTCTGTAGTTTTCCTAGAACATGGTATCTGGCTGATAGACAGGAGCTGCAAGCATAAATCTGGAAAATTGCTCTCTACATATCCAATTCTTGTGATCTCTTTTAGGAGCCTTCTCATGGCCACTGTCATAAAATGGTATTAAGCTAAATAGGGTTTTAGTTTGACCCAGTATGACCAGTTCTGTGTGCTTCTGCTCTGCATGCAATTTAACAAGTGCCTAAGGTTTCAGATCACCATGAGGCTTCATCATATTTCTAAAACAAAGTGGTGACTTAAATGATCTGTGAGTGAGTGCTGGTTCAGAGCTGTTCATAGGAACTTGCTCCTTCTTCCCAGACCTATTACTTTCAATTTTTTCCACAAGTGTAGAGACATACCATGAAGTTCTGTTGCCCTACCCTTCTGCCATAGTCAGGGTGACCGGGCCACTGTGGTCACTGTTTCCTACTCCCTTTTTGGGGCATCAGAATTTACCAACCTATACACCTAGTAAAAGATTACCAAGGTGAAGTTAAAATTACATTTTAAAAAGTTCTTAATTTTTCTCCTCATGGCTTTGAAAAATTATAAGTGAATGTATTATGGGTTGCTTAGTGATGGTGGTAAAATAGAATGCACCATAAAATATCCAGCAAAGGGCTAAATATAACTTTGTTTGGCAAAAGGTGTACTAAGGAAAGTAGTGAATGTAATGTGAGGGTTGAAAAAAAATCCAGAGGTCAGATCCCTGAGGGTGGAAAATTAGCATGGCTCCTTTGAAGTTCATGGAAATAGTAATTTGCATGGCTGAAAATATGACTCAAACACATCATGCCTATTTCCAGATGAGCCCTAGTTTAAAACATATAGATAGCAAATAGCTTTACTGTTTGCTGACTAATTCCTCTCTTTGTAACGGAAGTCTGAATAGAGAGTCAAGCTGGAGACCCTCAGCGCTGTAAGCACTCTGATGTAATCAGGCTGGTGTGACTTCCTCTGTGGATGTATTTCTTGTGAAATACTTTTTAGACATAACTCTCTCCAGATCCTCAGGTCATACACACACATATGCACAAAAATACAGCTCAGGAGGTGCTGTGGGGCCACACAAATCCCGGTAAACACAGTACTTCAGCACACTTGAAGAAGTAAATACATGTATATTTAGGATTCTTTTGGCTCACTGGAAAATTCCTACAAGCTTTGCCCTGGGTGCCAAGTTTCAGTGCTTAAAAATGCAAATGTCCAGGTTTTGGATATTTCCCTTTGGGGCAAAGTTTTTTGAAAACATTCATTAATCCTACCCCTGAGAAAACAATGTGGAACTCAGATGTCAGGGAACAAAATGTGTGGTGCCTGTGTCACTGAATTCTTTCAAGTGGTTTTAATTGACTTGTAAAACAATCAACTCTGAGCCAAGGCAGGAATCCTATTACCCTAAATATACTAGTCCTATACAGCTGGCTAACAAAGTACTAAAAGTTGTGGGATCACCTCACTGAGCAGAGGAAGAATGTATGTTAGTGGCAATTCCTTCTGCAAGTTTATTCATGAGTTAAAACTGACCATGAATGCGCTACTCTGTAAGCTCAGACCTTTGTTTGTTCATGATTAACCCACAGAAAGATTGCAGATATGCCAGTTATAAGGGAGAATATGAAAGTGTGGTTTGATAATTTGATTGCTATGTGTGATGCTATGCTGACCCATTATGAAAACCCATTTAATCATATAGCTTGCTCCTGCACTATTCACCACAGCTGTTATGGAGAACTTGGTAATCTAGTCATCATCTCAGATATGTGGCTAGTCACCTAACTCACAAAATTGATGGTCTAAGATGGGAAGGTGACACTCACAACCAAAAGCAGCATCTGAACCTACTAATGGGATTGAAAGCGGTCACAGTTCCTACTGTATACCTGCCACTATCTTCTATCAAGGGGTAATAACTATTACTTTTTTCTCAGATTTCATTCTGAATCATGTAGGTAATGGTCAGCCTCCTACTATCACTCCTTACATCTGTCAGTTTACTATCACTCCTTATGTCTGTCACTTTACTAGCATGGTATCTCTAAAGAAAAAGACTCTACAGCAAAAGTAAAGAGAATACAGTTGACCAGATTCTGATGACCTGGTAAGAATCTGCTGGTGAAACCCAGGAGGAGTCAAAAGTGCCATGACATATTCTGGGGTGCACCAGTAACTTATATGTTTATACGGCGTGGTTGTACAACAGCGCTAGTGGTAACAACGTATTGCGCAGAGAAAACAGAGAAGATATTTTTGTCAGTTTTTCACAAGGTATCGGTTTTCCAGGGACACTGACAAAACTGAACCAAACCAAAACAAACAACTAACTCCAAGGGACCTTGTGAGAGTGAACAAGTACGTCATCCAAGGAAGGTATCCCTGGAGAACGCACACTTCCAATACAGTACATTAAAACCTGCAGTTCCCTTCTCCCAGGCTATAGCAAGTAACAGAAGCCTTCTCTTTCCATATTGCCAAAATGCTGTTCTTGCAAGTATCACTAATACTGTCAGTATCCTGTTAGCAGGCAGCAAAACAACACATATCCTAAACTGAGATAATGCCACATCACAGAGACCGAACACAGGATAAAGAAATCCAGGAAGATGAATTACTTGCAAACACTAAACTCAGCTGTGTAGTTTTCAGTGATAAGGGGCCATGTATGCAATAAAACAAACCCTAGGCATTATACTTTTAGCCCATTCCGCATGGAAATTGGAAAAGAAAAATAGTGCTGTGAATGCAAAGCTTTGGGAGTGCTATGGAAAGCTGGCCACTTTGCTGAATTGCCTAGTAAGCCTACAGAACAACTTCTCAACAGGCTGAATTGTGACAGAAAAAAAAAGAAGAAAAAAGAACAGCAGGGCACAGGTAAGAAAACTGGCCGAAAAAGAATAAAAGGCCCATCACTTCCCTGTTCTGTGCTAGAGTCCAGAAAATCTAGGCTGAGTGGTGCCACTGCACCCCCATTTCCCTGGGTGTGGGATGAACAGCACTTGCGCGTTTTCTCCCATGCACCTTTCAGCTTCTGAAAGTAGAACTGGAGTACTTTGGAGTTAGCAGCAGGAAAAAAATCAGATTTTGCCTGTGCTTCTGAAACACCTTGGGCTGGCCCTGTTTTAAAACCTCGCTAGAGCCTCTCTGTACAGACAGATACCATTTAACAAAGTGCAAAGTAATGGATAAAGAAATCTCTTGTGTGCGTGGGTTGAATCACAGTCTGCAATGGCAGATGGTCCAGCAGGTGCATGACTTGTCTACAGCAACAGGATGCAAAAGATATTAAAGAATTTGATGAAGTGTCTGATGATCAGGGACACCTCAAGAAAGTAATACGTCATGTTGATACAGATCCCAGTGTTCTGGCAAAAGTAAGTAAGTGAGTGACTGCCCTAAGTAAAGTGCTGAGAGCTAGAGGATAAGCTGAACTAGTTTGGGGAGAATAATTGGCTAGCAAGAGTTGCTGTAGTAAATTTGAGATAGTTAAGGATCAGCAAAGCAATCAAATGCAAATGTGAACAACTGGGGAAGGCAGGTCTAATGTCGAAATGTCATTTTTCCCAAAATTATCCTAGTTTCTCAGGTAAGCTAAATGGCTTTGGCAGGCTTAAATGCGATGGAGAGAAAGAAAACTTGTGCCGTGACTTCCCTTGGGGCAGCAAAGTGAGTGCCCTAGGGTGAACCCACATACTGCAGCCTGAGCTGTCTGAGGATCTGGATGGGGTGGATGTAATAAGGAGACTGACCAAGGATGAAGGTGCCAACATTCAGCAGCTTTTGGTGTCTGAAATGTTTGAGGAGGAGGGTTCAGTCTCCTGTGGCTCCAGGGTACCTCAGTTCAAATGCAAAATTTGCTCAAGAGAGGAAGAGATTTCCTACTCCCATGTGTTTCCATGTGTCTTCTATTCTAAAAATCTTTAATTGTCTGCATTTCAGACTAAAGGCCATGGTGAAACATCTCTTTTGTCCCACTTCCCCTATGTTCTTTAAGAGCCTGAATACTCCTTCAGCAAATGCCCAACCATGGCATTTCTTCTTCCACTTTTTCAGATTGTGCCCTTGGCCTTAGGCCATCCATTTTGCTCTTTATTCTGCAGAAAATCCCACTGCTCCTTCAGAAAGGAAATGCTCATGGCTTGGAAGCTGTTGAGCCAACTTCTCAACCTCAGTCTGGAAGCTGCACCCACTCACCCAACAAAAGATCTGACCCATCCTTCAGACATTGCGTGTTATGTTTACATGTTGTGGTTACATTTAAAGTAATTTATATTTGGTCTTACCAAATGAAAATGCAAAGAATTTATGGACAAGTTTAAACAAAGAGGTGAGATCTGAGTCAGCTTCTTCAGTTACTGGTGGTTCTACATAGTAAAATTAGTTACTATTAGCTCTAACATCCATGAATGCCTTCTGGTAACCACCAATCAAATATTTGACAGCATTCGCTTCCAAGAAATGTGATCAGTTCTTAAAAAGATTGTGAGCAGCACCATACCTTTCGTTTAACTTGAACAATTCCTAGCTTTTAGGGGTCTCTATAATGGCACCCTTCTGAACAGAGGTGGAAACTCAAGCACAATGCAATGCAGCAATTTGTTCAGGAAAGCACGTCAAACCTGTGGCAGAACCATAAAGATGCCCAGTCTTTAAAATGTTGTTCCAGCAGTCTGCAGAGCACCATCTTATCTGGGATCTTTACTCAGGACACAAGGTATTGTCCGTTTGTCCTTTTCACTTGCCACTTTCAGAAATGTTAGCACTCTCTGAGATAGATGAAACAATGAAAATAGATTTTTTTTTTTCCCTTTTCATGGACAGAGATTTAAGGCAACCGATCTGATCCCACTGGTAGTAAACTCCCAGTAGTGTGCAGAGGGCCACATTCTGCCCTGGGATGGCACCAGGTGACCCCCAGTGTAATGACAATGCCAACTCACAGCTCCTCCCGTGGACATTTTATTGCCTTTGAAACAGCGCACATGGAGTTTGACCACCACCACAATGCAGGCTATGAACAATGG
>NW_008624805.1:41996-45994 GCF_000691845.1 Merops nubicus | reverse complement strand
ATGGCTTGCCCTCTCTTTCCTGTTCTCCACATGTGGTGGTTTTCCCACAGCCCTTCAACGACTCTCACCTTTCTTGGGGCTAGGCATGGTAATGAAGTTACTCCAAAAGTTGAAGTTTGGGTGTATGAGGCCCAGAGTAATCAGTAGGGCTTGCAGAGAGAAAGGTGTACAGAGATGCTGTGAAATTTTGAGTCCAATAGTAAAAACAAAAAAGTTTTGTACTGGGTCATAGAGCTTGTTGTTCTATCACTGTGTCACGAACAAAGGAGGGAAAAATTTGTAGCATGTTAGGCAAGATTGAAAGGATGTGAGAACAGAAATGAACTACCCCAACAGAGTATTCCTGAGAGCCAGCTTAGCTTAGCAGATAGGATACTGCAGTGGAGGTAAAGGGGTTGGAAGATTACAAAGGAACAACCTCTCCCCGAGATTTACCAGTGTAGGGATAGGGTTTCAATAGATTTTCCCCACTCAGGATGAGATCCTGAGTTTCAAATAGTTAGTTTTGCACACAGCAGGTATGGTGCTCCACTGAAACATAAAACTCCATGCTAGGAACTTTTGGGAATGGAAAAGAGAAGAAAACAGAACATATCTGTGCCCAACTTGGTTTGCAGCAGCCACATTTTTGAAAACCTATGCCCCTCCATCTGCACTGGGTAAAGTACGGAGAAGAGCAAGACAGATAGTTGAAGGCATGCAGTCTGTTGGATGTGGTGGAGTCCCATGCACTCCACATAAGTGGAACAGAAAAGGTGGTAAGGGAACTATTGAAGTGTGGAACATCAGTAAAAACAGAAAGTAGTAGTTTCAAACACAATTCCTATTATTTTCAAACATGAAAAGGAGTGCTTTTTCACACAGCATTTAGCTAATTACATTGTAGGACTTACCACAGGGCATTGCGGACAGCAAAGGTTTACATGGAGTTCAGAAACAATCTGATAAACTCATGGACAAGAGGTGATTCAGGAGCTGTTAAATCTAAACTCATCACCCATGAGACTCAAGTTCTTGGAAGCTGGGAAATCATTCCCAGAAATCCCCCTCTGCATACCTCCTGTGTCCTCACACGTCTTCCATCACTATGGGCTGTTGGCTAGTCTCAGAGGCAGGACAGTGAGCTAGATGGTCTTCTGGTCCGAGCTAAGCAAGCTAAATTTAGGCAAGCCATGTTCTCAGTGTCCTTGTTTTTGCTGTGATCCAGCTTGTCTTTTTCTTTTTCTTTTAAGTTTTTAAGCTCTACAGGGCAGGTGGTTTGTATGGGTGTGAAAGTGGGAGAGGAGTGATCCTCTTGGCTCATGGTCTGCCAGAACTTACCCAAGCACTATACCCTGTCTGGGGCTGCAGAAGGGAGGGGCGACAATAAACCAGAGGAGCCCCAGGAGGCCAGTGAGTTGGTGGGACTGGAGCACCATTCTGGGAGGAGGAGCTGGTTCATCCTGGAGCAGAATCGCCTTTAGGGCATCTGGCAGCACCCTGGCAGTGTCTGGTGGGAAGGGGAGTGACAAGAGGCATAAGCTGAAGCTAGAGAGGTTCAGGCTGGAGATAAAGACAAAGTTCTTTCCCATGATGGTAACCAGGCAGTGCAACAGGATGTCCAGAGAGTTTGCAGCTTCTACATCCCTGGAGCTTTTCAAGACCCAGGAAAAAAAGCCCTTATAAAGTTCCTTGTGCAGAAGACTCTCTGTTTCCACAAAGCCCTCTGAGCCAAAGATAATGTAAATGCTAATGAAATGCCATCAGTTCAGTGTGTTTCTCTTTGCTCCTGAAGTACACGTATGTAGGCCTTGGCATTTATACTCATGCAAAAATAGAGTTCAACTTCCAGCATGACAACAACTACTATTAGACTGCCCTGTCCCTGCCCTAAGAGAAGAAAGTTCTGGCAAAAGCAGAGAACAGGTCCTCAGCCAGTGTCACTGCAGCATCACTAAAGCCAAGAGGCTATGCTGAGTTGCCTCTATGCACATTGAACGTAGGTCACTCACCTTCCTTCCCTGCTTGTGTCAGCACTGCTACATGGTCAAAAAGGCCACCTGTGTGTAGGACACCATCAGGCTGCTTTCAATAGATGATGGGCAGGGAAGCTGCTTTGCCCATGCACAAGGATGTGCTTGTGAGCTCTGCTATCCGTATCCAAAACAAACCATCACCTGACATGTGTTTTACTTTCTCTCTTTTCCCAAAACAAAGTGAGGAGACAGATAATGCACGTGATGAAGCATCTGATTTCTGTTCTCTAGTTTGAGTAGAAAGAGGGCGACATC
Source organism: Merops nubicus (assembly GCF_000691845.1). NCBI lineage: Eukaryota > Metazoa > Chordata > Aves > Coraciiformes > Meropidae > Merops > Merops nubicus. Next base: position 43,724 of record NW_008624805.1, on the reverse strand, counting down.
CTGGCTGGATGAGCAACAGCTATGCTCAGATGAAAAGCCTGCCCTCCATCAATACAGTTGCAATGGTGAACAGGCTTTGAATCTTCAAGCCAAATTCATCACAGCAGAAAGGAGCTCCCAGCTGTAACATATCACTGCCACCCAGAAAAGCAGTGTCACGGAGTATAATTTCTTAGGGATACTGCTTCTGTATCCAGCTTTGTGATGCAGTTTTTGTCTCTCCTTCCCTTCCAAAAATCTCATTTTAAAATGCAGGGATCGGCCAATAGACACTGCACAATAATGAGAGACATTTTTCCTCATTCCCAGCATAGAGTCAAACTGGGCAGGATGCGTTGCCACAGAGGGACCTGTGAACACATGCACTGGCTGCTCATGCTGTTCAGGAACTGGGTGCACACACTCACCAGAGAAGAATTTCCGTACATGCTTTAGTTCTGCACCTGTGTTCAACCTCTTAACTACAACGCACATCGCTTACTTGAGTCATCCCGTTTAGGTCAGTGGGACTACTTACTAAAGCGCTACGCCTGCTCCAGGCATAGTTTAAACACCTCTACATGATCATTTTAACAGCCACAAACTTTTGAAAAGTCAGAAGAATGCAGGATTGACTGGATGTTGTAAAGGAAAAGCATAGGCCAGGCAAACAAAGAGCACACAATCCCTGCAAAGAAGGAAGAAAAAAAGAATCTCGAAAGTAAAAAAAAATGCACGATACATGGGAGTTATTTGAGGTGGTCCATCACTACCAGAGGGAATATTCCAGGCTTTTTACATAATGGACTGGTTCAAAAAGAGTAGAAAATTATGTTGGGTCACTCCATGCCCTGTGTGTCTCACCTGCCATACATATAAAATTGTTACTAAACAGGAAATGTACTACTATTTCTGCCAAAGAAGAGGAAGGCTATTCAGATTGGTTCAGTCAGATGTTCTTCCAAGATGCTGTTCTTCCAAGCCTGGCATTTTCTCTGCAGGCAATAAATACTCCGAGTCATTTCTTGGAAGCATTAGCGTTTCCTGATGGAACTCCTTTCACCTCAAACAAGCACACACCCTTCCTGTACAGCACACTGCGGGACGCGTGCTGGGGCCAGTTGGTGCCTTTGAACCACGTCTCAGCAGGCACAGGAGATGCCTGTGTCACATTACTTTCCAAGAGACTCCTGAGCCAGGCAATTCTTAATGCTGGGTTGTGAAGAGCAAAGAGCATCTCCACTACACTAGGAGCAGCTTTATCTATGGTCTTCATCCAAGCTGCCTTGAGGCATGTATGCAAATCCACTGGTTCATCTCAAGGGCACTTTCCTGGATGAAGAAATTGAAAAGTAGGGACCAGACAAAAATGGGTTGTGCGCCCAAGCGCCAGGTGAGGAAGGCTTCTGAGTCATGATCTCCAGAACCCAAGTCTTCCCTTGACCTTATGGAAGAGGGATTTTGCTCAGAACTCTGGACCAGCTTAAGGGATTTACTAAAGATCACACTAATTTTTCATTTGCTCTTGGAAGACTTTCTTTCAACAGCATGGGGTCCTCTTGCTATCTGCCAGCTCTTCTAGGGAAGCCTCCATGGTGTTTGGTAGCACAACATCCTGAACAGAAAGCATCAGACTAACTGAATCATGGAAAACATTTGCCTGATGGATAGCTAAGAAGGAGAATTTTTTTTTTTTTTTTTCCCCTGGTCACATGTGTGTTTTGAAGAGAAAAAGAGATATTTTTTCTA